>NC_142654.1:25078030-25381060 GCF_055504915.1 Nelumbo nucifera
GTTGACACATTTGACTAAAAAGGTTGAATTGATGGCCCACTAAGATTAAAATATTTTTGTTATTGGTTTAAATTTATATTTCATTCCAACATTAATAACAATAATTATTATTTTACACTTACTTTTATTTTAAATGATTAATATAAAACATTAGAGATGTGCCCAATATTTTTATATTTTTTATTCATTTCTATTTTAAAATTTTTTATTTAATAATGACGTCATGGATTGATCCATTTGATCCGAACAATAGACTTGATTAGATATAATTGATATAGTTTATTGGTGAAAAGAATATCTTAGATATAAAATTCAATGAGAGAGTGGGAGTTAATACCCTAAATATAAGACTTTATGATAGAGAATTGAATGAGGAAAAAAGTAGTGGTTTAAAATATCATTTTGTGCCCCCAAAATTAGAGAGGGACTAAATTTAATTCTCATTTTTTAAAACATATTGTTGTTTAATTCAAAGAATATATAATATTAATGCATGTTCAAATTTTTCTATAAAATGTACAAAACATTCTATTTTTTATTTTTTTATTATTTAATATATGACATAATAAAAGTTACTTATTTACCAGGCGGAAATTCAATTCTAATATATTGCTTGGATATTGGTTTTTAATATTATGGTCAAATCAATTGATTAGATTAACCAATCCACCATCAAATTCAAGATTATAGGTTCATTTAACAGCAAATCACTTACCTACGGGGACCTAACAAATTAAATCATTGAACCATTTGACGTGATTAGTGAGGTAATGTACATTACTGCTCTTTTTTTCTCTTAAGTTTTATCCCATTTCCATCATTAATGAAAATAATTTTCACTTATCACACTTTTTTCTATGATGAATATATAATATTATAGAATTTGCCTAAACTTATCTACAAATTTCTACATTTTCTAGAACTTTATTTATTTTATTATTTAATTATAACATCATGTGTTGATCCATTTAACATGGACAGTTGAACCACTAACCCACCACTTGGATGGAAAAAACATTTTGATTTTTTGATTGATTTTTGCACCATGTATTCCATTTTCATCACTAATAAAAGTAATTCTTCTTTTCACATTTATTTTTGTTTAAAATGATGAATATTATATAACATTAGAAATGTATCGAAATGTTTTATGCAAAGCTTATATTTTTCTTTGAGTTTCTATATATAATTTTAATATTTATTACTTAGTTTTGGCATCATAGATTGACCCATTTGACCCGGAAGGTTAAATCGTTGACTTACCATCAAGATATGAAAATGGTTTCATTTTCAAACTACTTTTAAAATTTTTATTTTATTTATATCATTAATAAAATAATTATTATTTATCACACTTATTTTTGTTTATATGGTTAATGTATAATATTATAGATGTGCCCTTAATTGTTTCATATTTTTTGTATTGTTCTATTTTAATTTTTTTTTAATTATACATCATTGGTTAACCCATTTGGCCTAAAAGGTTGAACCACTAACCTACCCTCTAGATAGGAAAATGGTTTTATTTTTCATCGGTTTTAAGTTGTATATTCCAAGTCATCATTAATAAAATTATGTCTATTTTTGTCATACTTATCTTCTTTAACATGACAAGTACATAATAATAGAAATCTATCCATTTTTTTCAAAGTTTATTTATTTTTATAATTTTTTGTATTTTTGTCTAAATTTATATTATTTATTTATAACATCATGGAATTATCCATTTGAGCCAAATGGTTGAACTACTTACCCACCACCTAGATGGAAAATATGGTTTCATTTCTAGGTTTATTTTAAAACATAAAATTTTATTCTATTAATAATTATTGTGTATGAATTTATTAGTGGGATTTAATGATCGATGAGAAACAAAAGTATAAATGTTGGATTCAATGAGTGAGAGAGAGTGTGTGAGATTTATTTAATGCCTTAAATGTGAGACTTAGGCTATGTTTGTAAAGGTTTCCCTGCATTTTCCTTCAAACCAAGCATATCCTTAATGAGAAGTAATTGAATGTACATAATAATATTATTTTAATTATATTTTTCTGCCCTCTCAATGAAGATGAATTAAATTCAAGAAGAAGGATATTTTAGTGAAAAAAATCCAAAAACCTAATACCCCATTCACACTTTTATAAGTAGTATAAATATAATGCCCTTATAACTTGCTATATCATTTTAAGAATTAGGGGAAAATACTAAAACCTCCCTCCGTTTTATCCTAATCCTTCGATATCTGATATTTGTTAACTTTAATAATGGAATAGGAAAAATATGAAGGATGCCCTTGTGGAGTTTTGGATGTATAAACCAAATATCAATAATATCCTACTTTTGGGTGAATAACCTGGATTTTAACATGGTCAAATTAATGGCTTTATGACAGACCAAAACCATTCATACTGAAGTTAAGCTTACCCTCTAAATGTGCCACTGTTAAAATTTGGGACCAATTAAAGGCTAGCACGTAATTCAAAGTTTGATATTTGCATTTAAAAATTTTCAGTGAACAGGAACTATTGGATTATATTGACTAATAGAATTAATTTATGGAGAGATATTTGGTGGCTGAGCTAAAAATAAGTGATGTATATATAAGACATTTTCACTTTCTTTTTACTTGAGAAGTGGACCTTTTAATAAACATTTACATAAATTAAAAGAAAACCACAATGGGCATCCATTTGATTTAAAGTCAAACTGAATAGGGATACTATTCAAACTTTAAAACTTTAATGTCATGTGTAATTAGATGATGCCAGCAATTGAGAGTGGAATAAGTGAATGGTGGTGGTTTTTGTCTTGCTATGTCAGTCAATAAGGTAAATCAAGCCCAACCCTAAAGGTGCAAGCCTCAGGGTTGGGCCTGGCCCAACCCAAGCTTATCAATTCAATCCTAACCCAAGCTCAATCCAACATAACTCGGTTGGGCTTGGGCTCAAGCTAGGTTAGGACGATTTAGTCAAATTTGAGCGACTTGGTTAAATTTGAAATAGTTCATGTATATATTTTTATATAGTTATCTTTTATTGCGAGGGGATGATGTCTTAGTATTTATAACAAATATAAGAGGTGGTTTATGGATTTTTCCATAGAATAAGATAACTTTAGGTTATGTTTGGTTTGAAGGAAAAGGTAGGGGAAGGAAGGAAAACATAGGAAACCTATACAAGGTTTGTAAAGGTTTCCCTACATTTCCCTTCCTTTCCCTCCTTTTTCCTTCAAACCAAACACAGCCTTAGGTTTTAACCATTTAGGGAGGGGGGGTTCTACAACATGGTTGGTTTTAATGTTTTATTTTTGAAAACAAAAACTTCCATGTCAGAAAAACAATATAATTTTGCTGATGTAACAGCTGTCTTTGTTTTCAGTTCTGTTTTGTTTTTCATTACAGAAACTTATACTATGAGTGAGGCTGCTACTGTGTTAAAATCCTTGAACATCTCTGAAGCTTGGGTGTTGAGTGAGAGTAAGACTCTAAGCTCATGTCCAAATAGATCAGATCAAAAGTGGCCGGCTGAAGATATTTGGAGCTGATAAAGGGTTGTCTCGTTCATTTTGTTTTTCTGTCAAAGATCCCAAAAATATCATTGTTCATGAGGACCTGAATGGTTCAAATGACTTTCTTTTTTTCTCCTTCCCCATGGTTACAGCAGTCAGATCGAAGTGGATTGATAGGGAAGCTGCCCTTTTTTCGATGCCAGAATTTTGGTCTCCTTGTTTCTACTTATGGTTGGAATGAAATTATCTTTTAGGCCCTATTCACTTTTTCGTAAGTTATTTATCTGAGTAAATGTAATTACTTAAGTAAGCTTTTCCTAGGAAATACTTATACGGGTGTATGTATATCCTTGTTCTCATGTTTCTCAGGTAAATAAGGCAATGACCATTTTAACCATAAAAATCTGTTATTAAAAGGGTTATTTTTGTTTCATTCAAGTGTTGGCAACTTTCCCTTAAGTGAGAAAGTTATTTAAGTGATACCCCAGAAAATAAACTTTCCCTAATCCCCACATAAATCTAAAAAAAAAAACATGGATTTCTTGGTCAATGGGAATTTGATTCCCATTAACCAACTTTCCCCCTCTCAAAACCCAAAAAAATGAACACCCCCTTAGAGTTTAATTATACCCAAAAACAAAAAGCTTTGCTCATCATTGACATTCAAAGGGAGGGATATTTGCCAAGTGACCAACTAAACTACTGTATCATCGGCTCATCGGAATGGTAGAGGTTGGAAAAATGTCCCAGTTAAATCTATTTTTATCTTTTAGGTGTGAGCAAGATTCAAAGTATGGACATAGGCCAATACTATGGGTACTTTTTTATGTTTTATTTTTTTTAAAAAAAAAAACTGGTTCAGAGGGTCAATTTAATCCCCGGCTATCCTTTGAACTGTGGTCTGACCCAATACAACCTCTATAAGGGTGTATTGGGAAGCTACCGGCATTATACGTATGAACTAATATGGATTAATACGTATCAATACTTTAAACCTTGGGTGTTAGATGCTAAGAAGATGACATGAATATCTTTGCTTACACAAAAGTTATAAAGGTTTGTATTTTCAAACCTGTATTTGCACTGTACAAATCTGTATTTGTACTTTTCTCACATTAAGCCACCCGTTTATGTAAAAACAAAATAAATAAAGCAAATATGTCATGTAGTCGGAGGTTCCAATTTCCAAATTCTTTTTTGATGGAAATTTTTTGAAAAAGAAAACACATATTAATATAGTAAGAAATTGATAGTGACATGAGGTCACGAGAACTAGTCTTCTTAGTTGTTATGTGGACAATGTTCTTCGTCTCTTGGATTGTACCTATTTACAAGGATTTATAGCCATCTAGCTGTTGCGTAGCTTCATGGCAGGTACGTAGGTCACTGACTTCATGTCTGTCTGTCTGTCTATCTCTCTGTGATAACAGATGGTATCCACATACACATCGACTTAATCACTTTTCGTTACCAACTTTGGAAGGAGGAATGAAGATTATTTTTGCTTGCATCTTTGTCTTTGTCTTGGGGCTTGGGGTCTTCATGGGTTTTCTGATTCTCTCTCTCCCTCCCTCCCTTGAAGGAATCCAAACCGTTGCTTTGGGGCCCATCAAATCATAGTCAGGGTCCATCACATGTGGGGTCAGCAAATTAGATTCTGTTTCTGTCACATGTCACAACTCACAATGACAACGATGACGTACAAAGATAGGGTATTTTGCCTATCTTCACGTGATCGATCATGAGTTTTTTTTCTGTCGTCAGATCAGAATATAGTGAATACCCATACCCCATGATATATCATCCATCCATTTACCATATGATACCAATTCGACGGTGAAAAGTCCCCCACCCTAGGAGAGAGAATGATTTGGGCACATTGCCATCGTTAGTTCGTTACCTTTGGGGAATAGGATTAATGATTCCCACTGATTATAAGTGGTTAAGATGTTATAAATGGACTAATATTGGTGCTGCAGAGAATCTTCTGGTCTGGTTGAACGGTTGAACCTCAAAATTCAATAAATTGTAGTTATCACAACAATACATTTGCACTGGAGAAAAGATTTGGGTTCGGATGGGGGGGCTCTTACTCCAGAGGCCCAGTATCGCCATGGTTTGGTTGTCTTGTCCTTGTGTCGTCGTTGATGGAGTCTCTCTACCTCAGGTTGGGTGGGTTGGGTTTAGGACCTGGATATTACAAATTATGCATCTAAGCTAATGGGTCATTGGCTATAATGGCATAGTTTATGCCGCTTTAAGATTATTGTACATAAAGTTATTTATGCTATTATAATGTGGATACATACATTCATGAATACATAATTGCATGCATATAATTAAACATGCATATATATATATATATACACTAATATAAAGACAAATATAGAGTAAAAATATAAATACAAATCTTAATTTTAATTTTGCTTTTATGATTTGCACCAAACCCAAGGAACCAAAGTCCTGTATGAGTATAAATATTTAGTCTTGCATTGTATTTGATAATGGAAAGATTTATTTCTTTCCCATGCTTCTATCTTAGGATGTTATTTGAAGTTTTGAACACTTTGTTCTCTTTTATTGCACAAAAATTAATCTTTATATTGGATGGGGCTTGACTTACTTCTAGTTGGGTTTCCCACAGTGGTCCCACCAGCAGTCCATGGTCCATACTCTCTCTCTCTCAATATATATATATATGGGGTACTATATAGAAAATGGAAATGGTCGAAAGTGCTTGATAATTCCTTAATTTTGTGGCAGAAGGCTATCAAGGACAGTCAGTGTATAGAGTGGAGTTGGAAGAAGGATGGTCGAGTAGGGTGGTCCAATTGGAGTGCAATTGGTAATTGGGTGGTCCTGTAAAAACACATAACCATTTGAGGGTAGCTTTGTCTCTTTCTAGTTTCCCTTGGAAGGATACACACATAGCCATAGGCCATAGCTGCACAAATGCCATCTATTGGTGAGCAGAGCAGGCTATGCAGGCTGTTCTGCTTCTCATGAAGGGGCCCGGGCCTCACTTCTTTTTCATGTTCCCATTCGACCCAGGTGAAAGAAACTAGAAAGCAGGAAGAAAGGGTTGAGACACCCTAAGCATTGCTGAAAAGAGAATAGAGATTTTGAAGTCCAAGCAAGAACTATAAGGTTCCAACTAATTATAAACAAAAAACCAAAGCATCGTTGTTTGTGATCCAATAGAATGCTCTGATTGGGGCACTGGGCAGCCCTTATATAGCTGTTCATTTGTTCATTGAAGTGAGGAAAACAGTGGGGTACCCTCAGAGTCTCAGTCAGTCTAGAGCAATTACTCTACTGCGCAACATAAAGAGAGATGATGATGCTGCCAATTCATCATGATCTGTTGCTCACTCTCAAACCAGAGCTTTCCAAATCTAGTCCTTTTCTTTCTTTAGAATGTTTTCTCAAGAAAAAAAGGCCCACAAAGTATTACGCAGAAGCAGGACCGCATCAAATGGATGTTCATCTCACATCACAAAAACAACTCAAAAACAACCAAACACACAACCAAAGGATTTAAGCGCAAATAGTCTTGTTTACCAAGTGAAGATGATCATAATATAAAGAGTAAATTACAAGTACCCTATACTTTGGGGTTAGTCAAAGACAGGTACTCTGAACTTTCAATTGCAATACTTGAGTATACTGAACTCTCAAAAATATATTTATGTACGTTGTTTAGTTAAGGATTACATAATGTCAAAAATACCTTTTTCATGTATTTCTGATATCATTTCAGGTAACCAGTTGTCTCCCCGCGATGCCATTTTTACATGGACAGCAAATAATACATTCAAATTTTCTGACGATGGCATTCTTTGGTGATGATTCTACTCCGTAGAATGATCTTAAAAATACACGAGAAGGATATTTTTTACATCATGTAATGTTTAACTGACGGAATACTAACGGATGAACCCATGTGTCTATTTTTGAAAATTCAGGGTATCTATGTGTCACTACCCCCAAAGTACAGTGTACCTATCTGTAATTTACCCTAATATAAAACAACAGATAGGTTTTACTTATATGGAATTGATCATAAGGCACTACTCATAATGAGAAAGGCACAGTTTTATGTCTTTTATTTTTTTCAAAGAAAAGAAAGGCATGAATTCAAACCACAGAAAGGCAAACTCTCCACATTATGTGTCCAAAGGCCTTGTGTGCATCCTGTCACTAACCCATTGATCTCGGGGAGTGTACCATCCAGCACATCCCACCATATATTGGGAACATCTCTCCATGATTATAACACACAAGTATGGAAGATGTTTCCAACGTACAGCTAAAACGCTATGTGAGGAGCAGATCAAATCTCCTTAAGCCACATCACCAAGGCAACATTCAAAAATTATTAAACTCTTCCAACAATTCCTGTTACCAAATAATTCCTCTACCAAAAACCTAACAACCCCACAGGTTCTATCACATCTCTTACTAAAACTCACATCCAAATGGCCATTACTTTAGTCAATTCTATTATCTCATCATTCATTTTACACATGCAAATGCATATATTTAAATATACACAGATTTTTTTTATTTTCTTTTAAGAAAATGTCAAAAGCGATCCCGGATTTCCACTAAGAAAAAACTCTGCTCACAAAGCACCCCACCACACATTGGGAATATATCCCATACATGTATATTAAATTCATGGTGAGATATTCCCAGTGTGCAATTGGATTCCCATGTTTTCGGAGTATATGTATATCATTGCCTCAAAAGCAATAGTGAATTACCAAAATAAATCAATTGACTATCAATCAAGTGTGTGTTTTGTTCTGTGAGCGTTTGTGATAGGCCTTTATCAAAACGTTGCCATATCATCATCAAATCAACATTTTCCAATCATATTCATCTGTATGTATTGATATTCACAAAAGTGAGTTTTAATTTATGTGTGCATCAACTATTGGGGGAAGCTTCATTTTAACGCCTCCCCCAATAGTTGAGCATTTATTCACTTTCTACTGATGTGGTGCCTAATGGTGCTTAGTGGCACCTAATTGTCCATAAACAATTTATCAAGTATTTTTCTCGATTTTGGAAACAAATCGAGTACAAACGTTTATTTAATAAACAAAAGCTATTCCAAACACATACATAAGATTGTCCTTCACATACAAAACATAACCATCTTGAATGATTTTCACTATAAACATCAACTATGCAACAGATTGTCTAAATTGGAATAAAGAAATGTTTTATATATTATAAAATTTCCATACTCTAGAAATATTGGTGAAAATAGGAATACCTGCAAATATGGTCTAGATTTTAAATTTTAGGTTTCCTTGGGCTTGGGCTCTCGCCTAGCCCTTCAAATTGAACCCCTACCTCTAATCTGATAGTGCAATGATGTAAGGCTCTGTTTGGTTTGTGGGAAAATTTGGGTGGGATGGGAAAAGATGGGATGGGATGTGATGGGAAAGTGTAAAAATCTAACTTTCCATTGTTTGATTTTGTTGGAATGGAATGAGATGGGAAAATGTAAAAGGGGATTTTAAAACCAGTGGCCACAGCGGTTCTATTTTTAGGTCGATTTTAAAACCTTGGTTAAAATTGACTAATATGATCATGTTCTGATGGAATGATATATGTTTGTTGATTTCACTTTCTCAAATTTTCTCACTTTCAAGGTTTTCATTTTCATCCGAAACGCCTATGAGAGAGTTCCCATATGCAAAAACACTTGAGATCTTGTATAAAAAAACAAAATTAAAGTTCATTGAGGTCAAGAATAAGAGGAAGAAAGCATTTTTTGCATTTAATTCTTGAATTGCAAATCCACATTTATTGGTATTTAAAATGCTGATCTATAATGTTTTTGCTTGTACTAATAGATCAAAAAAAACCAAAGATAAACTATTTAACAATAATGTAAGTGAAAGAAAGAACTATAAGATTGGTCTATGAAAATTGCATCCAATCAATTGATCCATCAACAACTTATGTCCAAAATGTTTTTTTTTTATTTTTTTATTTTTTGGTGATCTAGAAAAGTAAAAATAATAAAAACAGAACAATGATTTAGTAATTGTGGTTTATGAGTTGCATCAGATATGATATGCATTTTAGAAGTTCTATACTTCTAATGGATCAGAAAATTTTAAATAAATTATATATTTCTGTAAATTAGTAATTAATAATTTAATTATAATAAATAATTGAATAACTTTGAATATTTGCACAAATGAAAATTAATATTTACAAGATTGACTTAATTTACATTAGTAACATTGAATCTTTTCTTTTCTTTCTTTATGGTCATTCAGGATTAGGTAAGGAAGGATTTGTACCACCCTATCAAAATCCCAGACCCCCTCTAAATCTTTTTACTTTGTAAAGTGAAGCTCAAAAATCAAAATATATCATATGAATTTATGGGTGGCAATTGGACGTGTTTGGTTGGGTTGGATTTGTGTTGCTTTAACTCAATCCGTCTGACTCACTAACCCATTAATGACCCATTTAGGAAATTTTAAATGGGTTGGGTTCAATCCAAAACCGCCTTAACCCAATTCAATTCACCCAACCCATTAATCCTACATACAATACATAAAAAATATAACATAAATTATATAAACATATAACATAAATTACAAAAAATTATAAAAAAAAAAAACATAAAAAACAAAAATACAAGAAAATATAATAAAAGTTATAAATAAACATAGAAAATAATATATATAGAGAGAGAGAGGGAGAGAGAGAAAACAAGAAAAAATTACAAAAAATACAAATAAGCATTGTAAACCGTAAAATGACAAAGTTGAAGAGAACTAGCAAGAAATGAATCTATCATTCATGAGTGAGAAAGGCGTTGAGAAGCAAGGACTTGAAGGATTCCAGTAATTGAAAGGAGAGTGGTTCCGTCCCCTTGACAAAGAAGCAAGAAGTGATTCATTTGACACTAGACTTGTTCATGGGCTGGTAGCTTGACGGATTGGCCCAGCCAAGCCTGTTCTTTATTGGGTTTGCAGGCCCATGATTTTGAGCTCCAACTGGCTTGAGCCCAGCTTGATAATATTACAGCATAGGTAAAAGTTTTATGTTCAAATCGGGCCTTGGGCTTTATAGAAGGGTCAGGCTTGCACTCAGGACTGGACATTTTCTATTAATAAAGAGGCAAAGCCTGATCCAAATCCAGCATGACTCGGCCAATTAACAGGTCTATTTGACACCAACTGATGACTCTTCCATCATAAGTCAAGTGAAAAGAAAAGGAAGATGAAAAATTGTTGGTTTTTACATGCACCAAGAGATAAAAGTAAAGAACAATTATTGTTTTCAATTTTTTAATGTTTGGATGGGAATAGTAAGCTGGTGCTGAACGAAAAAAAAAATGACCCGATTAATGTTCTAAAATTTGAATGAAATATGTTTATGGATTACCCATTGGTTGAATGTCATATGTCATCCAAACGGAAATAGTAAAAGTTTGGTGCTGAACGGAAATTTGTCATATTTCATCCAAACGGAAAAAAAAAATGACCGAGAGATGAGGGGAGGAAAGCAGAAAACTTGAAATAATAAAAGTTAATATGGATTACCCATTGGATAACCATGACCCAACCCAACCCATTAAATAACCCTTTATTAGATAACCCAAACCGCTAGTGACACAGGCTAAATGAATACAACCCAACTCGCTAATTAATGGGTGGATTGGGTAAAAAAATTGCCACCGATACACACCATTATGTTTGATATTTTAGATAAGATAGACAGAGATATAGAGGGAGAACCTGGATGAAGGCAAACTAAATCCCGGGTCTCACCTACGGCTATTAATGGATCGGATCGAATTGGATATAGGCATATCCAAATTTGATTTGTTAACATTTGAATTTGAACCAGATCATATCTATTGAATATCTGGTGGATTCAAATTAAATTCAAATTATAATCGGATATTAGTATAAATAAATTAGACTAAAAATAACCAAAATATTATATATTATTAATAAGATGAGTTAAAAATGACTTTAATAATATATTTTATGAACAAAATGAATTGAAAATTACTTGTACCAAACTTGAACATACGACAATTTAATGAAAATTCAACATTAAGACCATCCATATTGATCCAATTATAAACAGATTGAATTCGGACAATGCTTAATAGGATCGAATTCGAATTCGGAATCGGATAAACGGATACTGTTTGCAGTCCTAGTCTCACCTACAACCAATTAGAGATTTTACAAGCAGGGTTGCCCGAACCTAAGACCAAAATTTACTTGATCACATCTCTGACCCATTAGCCGAAATGAGTGGGCTTGGATGGATTAGATTGGCTTATATATTGCAACCCATACCAATGTATTTTCAAATGCATCTTTGAGTTAACGTGTTTGAAGGCTAATGACAATTAGGCCATAGGCCACATGATTTTACATTTGATTTCAATTTTAAATTCAATATTTAACATAATTCGGATAAATGGAATGTGGATGGAATCAGTCAAATACAGATATGACCTAATTGAATTCAATAAATATCCAAATTTAGCGGATCATTTAATTTTTATATATAATATACAATATTTAAATATTTTATATAATTTACATATATAATAATTAAATTATATAAACAATTTAAATATTCAAATAAAATTCAAAATATTAATTTTTAATATCAATCAGGTATCAAGTCGAACTCATATATATATATATATTTTATATAATATAATATTCATTTTATACATTTATTAATTACCTAAAATAATTAATTAGTCAAATTCAAATCAAATTAAATATTCAAATATTTAATAAAATTCAAAATATTAATTTTTAATATCAATCAGGTATCAAATCGAACTCATATATCAGATTTTCTAATTCAATTCAAATTTAATCCGTTTATGTGCCACATCTCGTAGAATACCATCTTGTCCGGGTAAGGAAAGAAATAAAGTAATACAAATTGGAGAAAGATATTCCTTGAAATAGATCCCAAGAGTGAGCATTGACATTGAGCACAACTGCATGATAAATTGAAGAGAGGATGCAGAATACAATTCCCTACATACACACCTTCTCATCATAGTCAAATCCCTTAACCTACAATGAGTGCTATGCTATCACTTCATCCCTATGTATTAAAATGTTTATGTGCCACATCTGATCGGAAATTTTGATCAGTCACATTGCAATTACAATCGTCAATTACAGTACAACAGGGAGTACTTGTTGAATGAGGAACTCGAACTACATAGAATTATGACACAGAACAGGAAAAGAACAAAAAAAAAAGAAAAAGAAAAGAACTCCCGCCCACCCAAGTTAGACAGGATAAATAAGCTAGTGCTCACCGCTCAGAACTTATAGGAGAAAAGAGGGGGGACGTGGGGCTAAGAAGCCCAACTGGGGCCACTATGTTGAGGCCGAATCTGGGATAAGTAACGAGGCCAGCATCCTATAACACTTGAAGCACCCTAGATGTAAGGAGCTACAAAATTTTGGACAGGAATGGATTACCAACAGGACCAGATCAGTAAGTCAAGTCAATTACTTTTTCTCCTAGCTAGTTGAATTGGTTAAAGAGATGGAATGAGCATGCAACATGTCATATATATGCCTTGCATTTGGACGATCACCAGGATCCCCTTTGGTGCACTGATGGAAGATGTCCACAAGGAGTCTCATTGTTTCTTGTTCACCTTCTGGACACTCAGAAGATGAGCTCAATCTACTTGTTTGCCGCTCATCTGAAGATCTCAGTGACTCCAGTTCATCTGCAAGTCGGGGTCGTTTGCCCCTCTGTATCAACAGGAAAAAAAAAAAAAAGAAAAACGAAAAGAGCATGCCTTAGTCCAACCCTTTGACACAAAAATATCAAAAGTTTACATTATTCTCCACGCTGGAACATAGGTTAGGAAAACATTAGTATTCCAAGAAAATTTGAAGGGGAAGCCTGCAGGTCGGTATCCTGTCGGGCTCTCATAGAATTTGTATTCAAGACATGGCTGTTTTGGCAAATATGACGGGGAAAACAAGGTTCAGAAAAAAAAAAGTTTGAAAAAAATGGTGTCAACTGAAAAGGAAAGAAATGATATAATTTCAACAACACCTGAAGTAGGCCATGAATTTCAGAATCTGGCAACCCTGCATAAGGAACTTGCAGCGTCAAAAGTTCCAAGAGCAAGCACCCATATGACCAAATATCCACTTCCTGCAACCACAACAAGAAAGACGTCATCATCTGAGGAACTTTTGACATACACAAGCTTTTTATAGTATGATTTGTTACAGTATGCCAGGCATGCCATGTACAGGTACCAGGGTATCAGTCATTAGTCAGTGTAACCACTCTCTAGGTCCGACTTTTCTTTTTCACCAAAATAATTGCACTTATGTCAATTATTAAAGTATTGTTAAACTGAGCAACAAGATACCATGTTGGTTTGAGGAAATTTGTTTCACAAATTGATACCTAAAGCCTTGACATACATCCCAAACAAGTTCTAAGTACTCACAAAGCTGACAATTTGTTTCACAAAAAATAGTAAACCAGTTAGGAGGTGAAAACTTGCCAGTCCATATAATTTCCGTCTGTGCATTGCCTGAAGGACCTCAGGAGCCATCCAGCGAGGTGTTCCAACACAAACATCAGGAGGAGGAATTCCAACATGAGCAAGACAGCATGTGTGTAAGAAAGACCGAAGAGGAACTGCTCTGTCAAAATCACATAACTTGACAATTGGACTGCCATCAGCTCTCTTGTTATCCAAATCAACCAGGATGTTTTCACTTTTGATATCTCGATGAATAATATGCTTAGAATGCAATTCTACCAAGGCGCATGCAACATCCCGAGCAATAAACAATGCCAACTCCATAGGGACATGTTTCTTACCATCTTTTGATAGGTTCTCCATATAACTCTGTTTCATATGCCCAGAAAACAATATGAATTCAAACTGCATATTAAGATAAAAATGAAAAGAATAAAATTTGAAGAGATAAATTACCTTTAAGGAACCACCTTTTATGTACTCCATCACAATTGCAGACTGTAATAGACGATACTCTTTACTTCCATTTAATGGAGAAACCCACTTGGAAGAGATTTGGTGTCCATAAATTTCTACAATGCAGGGATGTTTGTTTAGAACCCTTAACATCCTAAGCTCTCCTAAGCAAGTGTACTCGAAATTTCTCACATCTTCCACTGATTCCTCGCATGCTTCTAAAGTACGAACCTAGAGCATTCAATACAGGGATGCATAGTTAGACTCTTAGAGGAGAAATAATTTTAAAGAAAAGCACAGACTATCAAAAGGAACTAAATAAACACACTTGCAAAGTAAAGAAAAATCATACGATTATGGTATAAGATCTAATTCCCACCCCCCAATACTCTTCTAAAATTCCCTTTTCATTATGTGATGTCAACCACAACCAGTGTCCAATAGAAATTGAGGATAAATGAATAAAATGACAAAAAAATATAATCTCAAGGTAATGCCAAGTGAAAGATAAACACCTTTGCTGCAGCCTCAACTGATCCAAATTTACACTGGATAAGAGAAGTTTGTGCTTTTTTTTCAACTTCATCACGTGACGACAGAGAAGGGAGAGAGCAATTCAAGTCATCAATCATTTTGCTATCCAGAGGATCATGTAGCCGACTCAGAGGAATATACCTAAAATAGAAAGATTATTCATCAGAAAAATCTCCCAGAACTTCAACTTGTAGAAGCATCTATGGACACCTATCTTAAACACAGAAACTTGTTATTCAGGAAAAGAAATGAGATGCCAAATTAACTCGTGATAGCAGCTGCAAACTACAAGACTATCAAAAACTCATGTCTATTAATAAAAAGTACAAGGAATAAAAAAGTGCAAAGTGCATTTTGCGTGAAGGTGGAAAGCAAGCGTGCGCTTTTTCAAAGCAAGACATAATTTTTAAAAAATCAAATAATTCAAAAAATATGTAAAAAAATCAAAAATAAATTAAGAACATATTAAAAACAATATTAATTAAAAACACAAAGTTTAATTTTAAACTAAATATTTTAAAATGCTTATCAAAGATAACATATAAAACACATTCAAGTACATCAAACTTTCAATTTATCTATTTTTTCCTAACTGCACTGTTTTAAATAGATAATATGATGTTAAATATATTTCATTCTTCATTCTAAAGCCACCTTTGTACCAAACCCCTTGAGGCAAGACTAAACAAATTCATGTTGGGTCTTAAATTCTTAATCCCTACCAAAAAAATGGTTTTACAATTTTATTTATCTTTTAGAAAATATCCTTTGTTAGGAAAAATGAAAGAACATTACCTAATAGGTGGTACTAACCATTTATTTTATAGGAATTATTAAGAATTTAAAACCACAACAAGGATAGATTTGGGCTTGACTCAAGGGGCTTGGATGGGAGTCTGAGGGAGGAGCCCCCGGGCTCAGCCTCCATGCTTCAAAAATACAAAAAAAGAGCACAACAATTAACAAACGCACACACCTCAGATGAGGCACAAAGTGCACCAGGCGCACGCCTAGGCACAGGTTCATACCCTAAAATGCGCCGCAACTGTGCACCTATTCACACTTTTTATATCACTGGGCATTATTATAGAAATACCCAAAGATATGCAAATAAAATTTGTAATCCCACATATCATTCATTAGATCAAAAAAAGAAGAAAATCTTCTCCATGTTATAGAGTATCAAATCATTCTAATGCGTCCACACAGAGAAAAAGAAAGGCAACAAGAAGAGAAAATCACCTGCAGAAATATTCTGGGTCTGTTTCCTCTCTTATATCAGTTGGATGGCATGCATCAACAACCATACGCACCACTGAATCACCCTTCTTGGCAATAATGGCATTCCATGCATGTGGCATGAAATCCAGATAGCCTCTGACAAGCTCACAAGGAATGGGAGGCTCCACCCGATCACATAGATACTACAAATTAGAAGATTGTTCAGTACATAATGGTTGAAATAGGAGAATAATCAAAAACAAAAAAAAACACTTTGAAACATTGTCCAGTAAAAGAATCACCTTCATAAGCACTGCCCTATGTCTACAAACACCAAAACGCAGAGTCCCAATAGGAACAATGTTGGAATTCCGTGTTTCTTTGATAAATCGAAGAGATTTCTCACAAAGTTCAATGAAATTACAATCTGACGTTGCTGAAGCGTGTTTGATTGGTGTCCTATTATCATCACTATTCCCAGATGAGCAGGTACATACAAATGGCTTCTGATAATTTGAACCAGATACAGATTTCCGTGCCTTCTCAATGATAGAACTTCTATCACTACCGCCAAAACAACTTGAGACAAATAGAGCAAGCCATGATGCTACCCGCAAGTTATCAACAGCATCATGATCCCTGTCCTCAACCGAACCACTTGTCTGCTTAAAACGAGACACCAATGCCTGAGCAGACAATAGAATTGCATCTAACTCCTCATCTCTTTCTCTGAAGCATATCAAAGAAAATGAAGCAAATAGTTTCATCAGATCCATAAAACTAAAGGCATTACATCTCCAGCTAAGAATGATTAAATGATATTACTATTTCAGGAATTTAAATATATTACAAGCATGGAGAAGTGCTACCTGTCCACAAGAATTACTTCCCGTGAATCAAGACATAGAGCCTGCTCATAATTCTCCAGTGGCATGAAAGGGCGATCACGCCCTGCATCATAAAAACCATCTGGTAGACGATCATCAATGCTACAGAATGATATGCTGCTATATTTGCAGGACAAATTTGAGTGATCAGGGAAAGGTCTCCTAGATTTGCTAGGTTTAGGATTGTCAAGATCCCTATCTGAATGCCTTTTTGGCTTTGAAATGTTTATGGATACCTCTGATGATGAGTCCTCATCTTGACCATCAAAGTCAATGCACGAGCAGTTATCTCCAGAAGGCCCCTTACTTGAACTGATTTCCTTAGCAACTCTCCTTGTGTTCTCTTCATCAATATCTTTTACAATGTTTGATGCACACTCAGCAATAGAATCAGAGGCAACCACATGTAGTTCGCACGGTTTGCGTTTCATAGCAACCTCTGTAGTCATTATCTGGTCATGATCTTCAACTCTCAGCTTCCTACTATTGTTTAAACGCTCCTGGCGAGCTCTCTGTTGCAAACAATCACGCCAATTTGACCCTTTTCTCGTCCTTCGTGAAGCAGAACATCTACCATTTGATGAGACCTCAGACAACATACTGGAAGAGGTACCAGATGAACCTGATTTAAGTTCATAAGTATCAAAAATTCAGCTATACAACCATAATCTACACCATAAACACAAAAAAAAGCTGACACAAAATCAGTAAACAGGTCTTGTTAACATACCATTACAAGAACTACTTGCATCAACCTTCTTGATAGCAGCATCAAATGCATCTACCTCAACTGAAGAGCTGATGAATTCATCATTGGATGTGTCTTTTCCATTCCCTTCCAAATTGCAGCATATCCATGAAGGAATTTGACAATAATCAAGAAGCTTATTGTACTACAACCAGTAATCAAGAATTACGGACACCAAAAAGAACGTTAGATCCACATAATTCAAAAATGGATACCAAGAAATGACATAAAAGATTCAAATGAATGAACTTAGAGTTATCAAAACTGACAAAAAGTTCTCAAGGCACAAAATAAATTAGCATTTCAAGCTTTTTTTAAACAAGAGGAATGAAACAAGATACTAAAAAAGAATTAAAGAAAAATGAGTCTGATAAAAGGAATACACAACCATCACCCTGCTGAACTTATGCATCTAAATTACATTCAGTTCCAACAATGACAGAATGATAACATCTCCAAACAATAGAAACATCAAGGGTCATAGTAAACTATAAATGGTGAAAAAAGTCGGGCACTAAGCACCTAATTCAACCTAT
This sequence comes from Nelumbo nucifera, assembly GCF_055504915.1. Lineage (NCBI taxonomy): Eukaryota > Viridiplantae > Streptophyta > Magnoliopsida > Proteales > Nelumbonaceae > Nelumbo > Nelumbo nucifera. Next base: position 25,096,469 of record NC_142654.1, read on the forward strand.
GAAAATCAAAGAACAAATAAGAATCTAGAAAAGGGCTCAGAATATCACATTTATCATTTTTGGTGCTGTACCTGAAGATTTAATTTCTGGAGGGTGTGCATCGAGGCAAGATTGAGAGAGCCCAATGAAGTCAACCGATTATTAGACAGATCCAGGATTTCAAGACGTTGCAAGCAAGACAACCCTAAGGGCAATTCCACCAATTTATTGTTCGCAACTTTCAGTGATTTCAAAGCACTTAAGAAAGTGACCTCATTAGGTAAACTCTTCAGTTTATTGAATGAAAGATCTAAGTATTCCAGCTTACTAAGACAGCTAATCTCCGGAGGAAGGTATCTACAGGAAAAGGAAAGAAAACTGCATTAAATTACAGCAGGGTGAATCTAAGGAAATTTCATAAATTAAGGGAATGTTCACCAACATGAATGGTTCTGTTTTTCAAAACAAAAAAAAAGAAAACCTTACACATCAAAAGCAAAAATAGAATAAAACCAAATAAAGTAAAAAACAATAATAAAAGCACGCATATCTAAACTACCCCTAAACCACACATATCTCAGGGCTTTCACCAGACACTATACTGAAAAGTCTGAAATACTCAAAACCTCAAATCAGTTGCAAGTTAAATAACAACCATAACTTAATTGAGTTCCTCATAATATTATAAAAGTATGGTCTAAATTTAGAGCTAATTAAGTTAAGAAGAGAAATAATTGATTTCTGAGACAGCTTCTTCTTTTTTTCTATTTTTACAGTAAACCTCGAATTAGTTGGAAGTTAACAAAATTTAGCAATTAACTGAGTTGCCAGGCAAAAATCCGGTATGAAATTAGAGTTTTTTATTGGTAACTTAGTTTTAATGGTTTTGAACTTTTAATAATAAGATATATGCACACCACTGCCATGTAGATTCCCAACACAGTCTGGCTGAAGGTGCCATACCTTACACCCTTAACCATTTACCATAATATCTGATTACAGTAGAGTTAATCAAACCAAGAAGGAAGCCAAAAGATTTATTAGTCAACTTCTGAACCCCCTACTTTGTATTTTTACAATAAAGGGCAAAAATTAGGCAGAAGCACAGAAGTCCTTAGTTTTCATGAACATAGAGATATGGCAGTGACAGAGCTGGATATGGAATTTACACCAAGTATCCAAAACAATACAGCACCCTTGAAAAGGTGGCAGGATATCATAGGTTTAGAGTCATTATACAAAATTCAATTGGACCTTCTGATTCATCATAGCATACTTCCCTTGTATAGGTATCAGGATATCATAGGTTTAGACTCATTACGCACAATACGGTTGGACTTTAAGATGCATCTCAAAATACTTCCCAATACAGACATGTCTTTAATAAAAAATCCAGGAAAAATAAATAACTTCTAAAACATAATTACAGAAAGTTCAGAACACCAATCAAGTGTGTAGACAGTACAACTTCACTGTTCATCAAATCAAAACTAACCTGAGAAGCCAGCTAAAGATAAGCCCATGTAATTATGCGGCACTGCTTATCACATTTGAAAAAATGGGGGGACTAAAAACCTAGGAACACAATAAATTGGCAAATTCTCCTAATTAGGAAAAAACAATAGAGGTTTCCCATTTATGCAGACCCTTTATGGACCCCATTAACCTTAAATTTCTCTTATCCTTGAAAAAATTAGATTGTTTCTAAGTTCTGAAAAATATAGGTATGTTTTGAGTTCTATATATGTATCCCTGTGCCCACTTCATATTTTATTTTTCTATTTTTTAAAATTGTGTGGCCATTTTGGCGAGCAGGATAAACCAGTTATCCGACAATAACAGGAAAAGCAAGCATATCATTGACTACTAGTCACAAACATGTGTTAATTGTAATTAATAGTTAAGCGAATAAGAAATTTTCCAATTTCTTGTATTTTATCTTCATGTTTTGAGGAATTAACTTTTCTCATAATAGAACTTTCGAAGTATATAGTACACACTATATAGATTTATATACATGCATCTTTTTTATTTGTCTTTATATACATACATAATGATTGTAAATTAGCTTTAAATGCATACATGTTGAGAGTGAATTACATGCACACATATGTTAGTCCGTCGAGAGAAATCTGACACCCCAAATTTTTCTTTTTTATATCAGTAAAATTTTTCTTGTTTCTATCATCCCAGAAATAAATATATTTCCTGTTTCTTTGAGTTACCACAAACGTAGAAAATACACTTACCTTATAGAAAAGTGGCAAAAAGATAGCTTAGTCAAGGAAGTCAGGCCAGCAACCTCGCTCAGAATAGGAAATGACGATGGGCGCGGGGGAACTTTACAGAGCTCCAGCTCCTTCAAAGCTTTCAACTTATGCAGCGGCAGACCTGACAGTCCAGGTGATGATATTTTTACTTGCAAGCATTCCAACTCAACCAAATTCTCGGCCTCGGACGGAAACAAATTAATTTCATTTGCAAAGAATTTCAGGGTCTTCAAGCGCTCGAGCCCTCCAAGCGCTCGAGGAATTAAGTTAAAAACGTTTCTGTACAAATACAATCCCCTTATTGAATTCTTGGAAGAATCAAAGAGAGAAAGCTCCCACGTTTTACCCGACACGTCAAGAACAGGCTCGTCGTCCAAATTCTCACCCTCCGGTTCATCCGCTGGAGATTTCTCTGCTACACTGTCTTCGTTAGGCTGCGCTCCATCATCTGAAACGATGTCTTGAGATCCAGGATCTTGCATTGCTATAAACTGATGGAAAGACACCCCAAAACCACTAAACAGAGAATGAGGTCTAAGAATAACCAATCAAAGATAAATAGGAGCAAGAAAAGTAACTTTCTCTTCTCCTGAATAAAACTAGGGTTTTGGTTAGGGTTTCACCAAATGGATGAATAAAAAAGGGAAAAAATAAATCGAAGAAGTGAAATAAACAACCAAATTAGATTAGGGTTTCAGCCGCCGAAAAGATACAGGAGAAGACTAAAGGAGGAGAAAGAGAGAAAAGAGACCTGCAGAGCGGGGGAACGAATACTAAAAAACCGCTCTTGCAAGTCGCAGAAACTAAAAAGTAGAAACCCTAGTCACGGCGGAAGGAACAAGTAAAATGGAAATTTAATAAGCGGTTCAAGTGAAAAACAAAAGGAGAGGGCCGAGGGGACATAGGAGATTGGAAACCGGGTTGGTCCACGAAGGTCGACGACCGGGTTCATCCTTGCTGTTTTGATGCGCTGGCCGGTTTTTTCTTCCTTGTTTCTGTTGGATGATTGGATCCCATATCCCACACACCAACAGAGCATAGGCAATAACCCAAAGGGCAGTTTAGTCAAACCACCTTCGAAATCTAAACAGTTGGGAAATTCAAATCAAATCCATTTTTTATAGATAATCAAAAATGTTCAAATAAAATCCTTTTTATTAGTGAAAAAAGCGAGCAGGCAGTGACGCTCCGCTGGCCATGTTCCTTCCATCATCGCCAGTCTGATAATGCGTGAAAAACGGAAACGTGGACATGCGGATGCGGTTAGCAACGAACCGACTAGACCCTAGAGTGGCTCATAAATAAGGCCCAGGCTCAACCTACGAGCTTAAGTTAATCTAATACGCTAATAGCATAACCATATAAACTCGGTTCCAAAATTTTACTAGTTAAAATCATACAAAAGGTGTTATGAAAGTTTAAGGGTCCATTTGGTTTGCAGTTGAAATCAGATTTGGAATCAAGGTCTTATTCGGTTTGCAGGAATTGGGGTCTGGAATTAGAGTCGGAATGGACGATTCCAATTTCAACTGCTTGGTTGGACGGAATTAGAATCTCATTTTCTATCCTTGATGGAATGGCATTTCCCGTTCATTCCCTCAAATGAAGGAATGTCATTTTGTTTTGAATGGGAATGAGATTCCAATTTTATCCAACCAAACAGTTGAAATTGAAATGAAAAGAGAATTAATGAAAAATAAACAGATTTTAATTTGATTAATTGATTTAATTTGTAGCTAATGTTAGTGAATTCAAGTAGTTAAATTTTAATATACATGTTCACAAACCTTTTATTTTTTGTAATATGGTGTCAAAATGTCGGCTTATATGGACTATGGAGTATGAACATAAATATAACGTGGCAGTTACCCTTAGCTTAATATGATTTCATTTATACCGGTGTAGAAGTATGAGAGTGAAAATAAGGTTGTAAATTGTGGTTTGCTTTTGTTCTAGGCTTTATTTTATTTAGGCTATGTTTGAAAATGATGCAAATGGAGTGTAAATCTCGGTTCAGGGTAAATTTGCACTCTTGTTTACTTTTGTCTGTGTTTGACAACATTGCATTTATGCATTGACAAATGACATATTGATAATAAGATGTAAAAGTACATCAATAAAAAAGAAGTAAATTTGCATTCAAATGGGTTATGATAAAAAAAGACATATGCTTTATTGGAATTCTTGTTTGCATCCATTACAGCTAAAAGTTTGTTTAATAAGAAGGTAATTTTGTCAATGCAAAACTAATCCAACTTTACAATTTATATGGATCATTTTACACTACATATTTGCATTCACAATAATTTGCATAGTTTTCAAACACAGCTTAGTTCATGTACATGCAAATGAAGTAAAGTAAAATAACTTTTGAAAGCCAAAATTTGCATTTATTAAAGAAAATGTAAAATTGATTTAGTTTTGCATTGGTGTCAAATGGTTTTAGTTGTGATGGGCACAAATATGAACTCTAATATTAAAATTCACTTATTTTACATTAAGATTAATTGCGTTTATTTTCTGTATAAATATGTGACCAGTGTAAAACTTTACTCCCAATCTGTATTTATTGGCATTTGTTTTGAATGTACGTAGTTTTATCGATGTAAATTCCACTTACGATGAAATTTTACATAAATACAATATCAATGAAATCGACATAAATATTTTTTCACTTAAAAACAGTTCACTCGTTTAAACCGATCAGTGTTGAAATATTTACACCAACTGATCTCGGTAATTCTTCGTCTTTTCTCCTTTTTCTTCAGATAAAAAACCTAAAAGTGAAATATTTTTTTAGGCTCAGTTTGAAAAGAATATTAATACAAATATGCAGAGTGTAAAACCTTGTATTTTATATTTTTTATTCAACATATTTGTATTATATTAGGCTAAGTTTAGAAGAAATACAAATACAAATATATGCAATATAAATACATACAAAATAATATAAAATACAAAGTTTTGCATTCTACATATTTAAATTTATACTTCTTCCTAACTGAACTTAAGAAGTATAAACATAAATACATACAAAATAACAAAAAATACAAGATTTTGCACTCTACATATTTGTATTTGTACTGTTCCGATCAATAAAGAGTAAAAATACAAATATTTTCTTATAAACAGAGCCTAAGGTTGCGTTTGGAAACGATACAAATAAGTGTGAATGCAAATATATAGAGTGTAAGACCGTTCATATAAATTGCAAAGTTGGATTAATTTTGCACTAACAAATTTATCTTCTTACCAAACAGACTTTTAACCATAATGGATGTAAACATGAATTCTAATAAAACATATGTTTTTTTTTTATCAAAAACCCACTTAAATGTAAATTTACTTCCTTCTTATTGATGTAGTTTTACATCTTATTATCAATTTAAATATGCATTGGTCTGTCATTTGTCAATGCATAAATGTAATGATATCAAACACAAACAAAAACGAATCAGAGTACAACTTTACCCTGAACCGAGATTTACACATCATTTGCATAATTTCCAGACACAGCCTAAAGAGATAATTTTCATGGTCAATGCAAAACAGAAAAAATGCTACAAAACCAAGATAATTATAATAGAGATTAGACTGGATTAGTGTCTTCACTAACATTAGTAGCGCACTCCTCCATGGTTAAAACCCAATTTTATGTAAGGTACTATTTTTATTACGTTTAATCGATTCATGTGCTTCATTTTTGGTGTTTATCATTCAAGTGTGCTGCCGTTAATAGTGTCTCCAACGTTGTGTATATGGGTGCAGTATATGATAAATAATAAAAAGAAACATGGCGGTTAAAAACAAAAGGAAGGAAAATGAATGATTTTCTTAGAAATTAAAATCCAATATAAAACCTGGTTAGATGGGGAGGGATCATTAGTTGGTGTAATTGTGAGATATCGGACTGACAAGCGTGAGAATATGTAAGGTGGTTAGGGGTGATCATTTCAGTCCGGCCTGCACAAGCCTGGTTCGAAAATTTCGGGTTTGGGCCTGGGTTTTGTGTTTAGGCCCAGGCTCACGTCAAGCCCGCAAATTTTAGAGCTACCGCTTTGCATATATTTAAACTTATACATTTTATGTATAATGTATACATATATATAAATGTTATTTTACATTATATTATATATTTTATATATAAATATTATAACATGACATGTATAATTTATATTATATGTAATATTTTATATTATATAATATATAAAATAAAAATTTATATACATGTTATGTCATTTAATATAAAATATTATAGATATGCAATGTTTTATATATGAAAGACATTGGCCCAGAATCAGGCCCAACCCAGCTCGGGCCTGTGCAGACATGGGCTAAGGCTTATGCTATAGGCCCAGAACCCTGGGCTGGGCCGAGCCTAGGTCTAAGCTATAACCCTTATCATAAGTGCAAAGCCCAGCCCGACCCATGATCACTCCTAGGGGTGGCCATTCAGTTTATTCGGTTAAACTGAATTTATTGAAAGTCATAAGAAACTGAAATTAAAAAATAAAAAACGAATTGAAATCAAATTATAAGAAAACCAAAATAATCAAAATCAAAATTTTTGGTTATTTTGATTAAAACCGAATTTCAATAATATATTATAATATATGTAATGAAACCAAATTTCATTAAAATATATTATATATTATACATTAATAAATAAATATATTATATTATATAATGAAATTTGATTAATTCAACTAACCAAATTTCTAATTTTAAAAACCAAAGCTAAAGCTGAATATTCAAAAGATGAACTAACCAAACCAAATTAACAAAAAATCAAAAATGTCAAAATTGAAATTTTCAGTGTAGTCTTTAGATTTTAACTAAATAATGCTCACCCCTAATTTTTTAGTATTCGAATGAGAATGATCGATTTATACAACAAAAAATGGTTAGCGCCGTATCAAATCTATCCCTTCCAACATCTCATATGGTTGGATCAACATTGGGTAATCGTCTTTTTTTAGATGTCGTTGGGGGTAAGAATCTACTGGTAAAATCTTTTATCTGTGTTCACTTTTCTCTACTTGATGACAACCCCACAAAAAGTAGGGAAGGAGGAGGATGATGTTGTAAAGAAGTAAACATGAAATGTATGAATGATCATATTTTCGGTCCCTACAACATCATCGTCCTTTGTTCCTACAAGTATGATTATTTCTCCTCCTCGTCAATTCATGTGATGAGGGGTGATTTGGCCTTCCAATCACATAGAGCCACGTGGTGAGTCCAAACCGTTTTGTAATACATTGGAACTACATGTAAGTAGGTCGCATCCAACCAAATTGGCCTAAGCTGACCAGTCTGAACTGTATTTTGACCGATGGAAGATCAGCGGGTTGCTTCACGGCAGAATGAAGCACGCCACCTCGAGGGAGAAAGCTAATGACTTCAGGTACCGGCTTGTCCTCCCCCGACATGGGCATCCAATGACTTGAGTAGTTAATTTACCTCTAAGGGACTGGTGTACGTGATAGGCTATCCTTATCATGTTAGCACGCTTATTGGTTCCGATATAAACTGCAGCGCGTCGCCCACCTGGCAGGGATGACCCCAGTTTTGCTCACTTCAAGGGGACTGGATGAGGAAAATCACCAATGTCGATAGAATGTGCCCCGAAGATGACAAGCCGATAAGCCTTACCATTCTCGGATCTCTAGGACATTGCTCATAGACCCCTGAAGCCTATAAAAAGGCACCTCTATGCCTTCACAAGGTGCATGTGCGATTAAGTGCAAACAAGCTCTCTTTCTGTATGAATCTTTATACTTTTTTACTTAATAGCTCAACTAACTTAAGCATTAGAGTGCACAATCCGGAGCCAAACCCCAGGTACTTTGGTCCTTCATCTCTTGCAAATCAATTTATCCGCCTTAGCATTCATACATCGGATTTGTTCAACAGGGAAGTTAGGTGATTCGCCCTATATCACCATGCATGCATAAAGTGTAACCATGATTTGAGAAAGAGAGAGATCTTCCTATTAGAGCAATCTTGATTCTTAGGTGGTGGAAAGAAAGGTTATCATGTCAATTTTTTTAATCAATTGGTTAACTTGGTCAATTGGGGAATTAATCCTTTTCGGCAAGCACCAGTCAACTGCTTAACTTGGTCAGGTCGGTGTTGTGCTGTCAGGGTGTGTGCACAATTTTGGCTTTTAGGAGACCCAAACTCCATTCAACTATTCAACCTTGGGTTTCAATGTTAGGCTTATCATGCAGTAAGTAGGTCACACATCCAAGAGTTGGGAAGAGTGCAAACACAAATATGTAGAGTGCATTTTGGTTCATGTAAATATAAAGTTGGTTCAATTTTGTAATGATAAATTTAATTTATTGCCAAACGATTTTTAGTTGTAATAGATAAGCGTAGTAGAAAATAACTTTTTAACATTGACCAACTTTGAATGTAAAGATTCATATCTTTTTTTCAATGTAAATTTTGCTCTCATTTTAAGTGCAAACATGTCTTGAAATACATACATGCATTTTTACTAAACGCCAGCAAAACAGAACCACAATTTATATATGCACTTAATCAGCATTTGCACTCTCCCCAAATAGAGCCTAATTGTCATTCGTTAACCCTTCCGCTCCAAAAAAGTATATGATGTGATCCATGTAAGGGAAAAATAAGGTGGTCCACCTCTAATTAAAATTCCATCTGGCCCATTGAAGCCCATAATCACTCATATCTCATTGGTATCAAATAGCCCTAGAGGCCTGGACCTCCAAGAGTAAGGTGTCCCGGTTCCAGCTACCTAGGGTATTGGGAGGGGTAATTAAATCTGCATTCTTGCACTTTGCCAGCTTGAGATTTTATTATTACACCAAGTAAGGACCCCTACCGGACCTCCAAGAGTCCAGACAAATATAGCATTGGTCTCGATTTTAGTGACCATTCTTCAAAGTTTAAGCCCATATATAACCCATGCCCTCTTTGGATGAGTGGGCAACAAGAGTCCTAGTCTTCCTTTTAGAGGAAAAGCAAATATGACAAGATGTAGTCCTTCTCATACTTCCCATGGTTGAGGTCGGCTGAAGCACTAAACTATCAAATGTAATGATACGAGATTGAAGCTCTTTCAGGGTAAAAAATGTACACAACACGTTTTTGTTTATTGATTTAGGAAACCAAATATAGTATCAAAGAAAATTAGGCCTATTACAATAAGGTTATGTTTAGTTGCAGTTTATTTGCACTGGTACAAATGTCTGAGAATGCAAATTCTTGTTTAATTTTGTTTTGGATTTTATTTTATTCTTCTTCATGTCTTAATTTACTTCATTTGTACTACAGTCAAACAAAATTAGTTAAAATTTAAAACAAAAATAAGTCAAAATTTACACTCAAATCATTTGCATTGTCATGATTTTGCATCAGTGCATGTTTATTTACATTGCAAACAAACACATCTTAAAAAAGAAAAAAAAAAATGGACAAGGCAAAGGATATAATTGTTCCGCCTGCAACCAACTTAGGGAGATTTCCTTGTTTTTGCCTTGTATTTATCCACCATTCATGGGGTTTTCTATAACATAAATGTTTGGGAATTGGGGCTTTGTTACAAACGTCTTAGTTTTCATTTGCTTTTGAAATTGTCATATTGGGAAAGAAAAAGAAAAACAAAAACATGTTCTTGAACTTTGTCTTTGTTTTCAAAGGAAAAAAATTGGTTTTCTTTCGAAAAAAAAACGAACCAACAAAATAATGAGTTTTAAAACAAATCTTGTAGTATAGAAATTATATGATTTATGGAATATGATGTTAAATAATCAGATGAAAACATGTTTTTAAAATCGAATTCAATAACATGCTTTGGGTTTCAGTTTCGAAAACAAAAACACACAAACCAAGAATATGTTATTTGTGTTTTTGTTTCATGAAACAATATGTTTTCAAACAAAATGATTTTGATTTAATTTTGGAACTAGCAACAAGAAAAACAATTTGCATTGTAGAATGCCCCTTGTATTACACGTACAAGGTAGTTTGTTAGGTCATTACACTTAGCTATACAGTTTGTTAGCCGGCTGGACCAGCTGGACTTCACTATGTATTCTCTATATATATTCTCCCGAATATTAAATGAATCTAGTATCTTTTTTTTTCTCCTTTCTATGAGCAAGAAGATGGCATTAGAAATCGGAAATTCTAGCAGAAGCAAGAATTTCTCAAATCCTTTGTCAATGTTCTATCTCTATCCCTCCAACACCCCCGGTTCGATCTTGGTCTCCTGCCTATTAACGGGAGAAAATTATCAAATAATAGGAAGGTGTATTTGTATCTTTGACCTAGTGATATTCTCTATAATTAGGAGTCCTAAATTAGGTAGGTGATCATTATTAGGGCCTAATTTTATGCCTTGTAACTTGTATATATACTGTAGCTAACATGCCTTTGAGTCACGGTTTTACAAATATTGTTTCTTCCATTGAAATTCTCCATCTCAATTTCTTGAGTTTGATCATCACCTCAATTTCTTGGGTTTTATCATGGTATCAGAGCGGTGGTGATCTTCACCACTGATCCGTTCAGAGGGTGTGTGCCCGTTGAAGAAAACGAGTTGTGTGACTCATAGCAGTGAGGTTTGGTGTGTGTCGAAACACTCATTTAATCCAACATTTTTTTATGATTTCACGTCTGAAGTGATGATTGGCAACAACTCATCTGCCTCCTCCAAGATCCCGTCGATATCCCACATCTGTGTATTATCTGAGTTTCTCAGACAGTCCTGGGAGTTGTGGACTGAACTTCAATAGAGATATCATCAAGGGCATGGTCCCCGAATGTACCAGTTGAAAGGGGAATTAAATGAATTCAAGCAAGGGTCATTAAGTGTCACAGATTACTATGCTAAATTGAAGGGAATTTGGGATCAGCTGGACCAGTATACTAAAACCGACACTTGTGTGTGTGGATCGACGTGCTAAACGTTGATCAATATGCTGGAAGAAAGGGAAAATGAAAAAGTGTATAAATTTTTTATGGGTCTTGATGATCGATACGATACTGTTAGATCAAATATTATAAGTCTGGATCCACTGCCTTCACTCACTCGCTGTTTTGCTATGATATCAAGAGGGGAATTGCAATTAAAAGCGGGGTAACGCGAAGATCTAAGGATGCAAGCTGCTACATTTGCAAGCCGAGAAAAATTAGATCAAAGGAGTCAGGTGGGAGAAGGGTGAGATTTTGCTGACCTACCCGTGATCTGTGGTCATTGAAAAAGACCTGGACACGACAAATCTCATTGTTTCGAGATCATTGGGTACCCAAAACATTGGAAAAACCGAAATGGAGGTAAAGCAGGTCGTGGTCGAGGACGAGGCAACGGAAATCGCGGAGGCAGAGGAGCGACGACCAATGCAATCCAGGGCCGAGCAGGTGCCGTTACTAAAGAAGTGGGAGCATCGAGCAATACTATACAGATGACGTCTCTCACACAAGCTCAACTTGACCATTTAATGTCACTGCTAGGTGCAGGTGATTCAGAAAACATGATCCATGATGCACTGTCTGGTAAGAAATTTTCCTTGGTCCATTTGTCGAATTGGATTATTGGCAGTGGTGCGTCGCACCATGTTTCTAGTAACCTTAAAGCATTTGAGAATGTAGCTAGTGATATTCTCTATAATTAGGAGTCCTAATTGACAGTGGTGTATTAATAGGAAGATGTATATGTATCTTTGACCTAGTGATATTCTCTATAATTAAGAGTCCTAAATTAGGTAGGTGATTATTATTAGGGCCTAATTTTATGCCTTGTAACTTGTATATATACTGTAGCTAACATGCCTTTGAGTCACGGTTTTACAAAATATTGTTTCTTCCATTGAAATTCTCCATCTCAATTTCTTGGGTTTTATCACCAAATGTGGAAGAGTGCTATGATTTTTGCCTTAAGCGTCAAGAACAAAACTGGGTTTGTGGATGAGACAATCAAGAAACTAGACCATTCAAATTTAACGGAATGGTATGCTTGGTCTAAATGCAACTCAGTGGTGATTTCATGGATCTTCAATGTCATTGCTCGAGAACTACACCAGAGTATTGCAAACATTGAGAATGCTTATGAGATTTGACTGGATTTGGAACAACGCTTTTCTCACTACTAAGACAAGAAAATTTCCCAGTTGCAGTATATTACACCAAGATCAAAGACATATGGGATGAATTTGCAACCTTCTCAGGCACACCAGTTTGTTCCTGCGGTGGAGCAACAAAGGAATTCTTTGTTGAGAAAGAAACAAAGCACGTCTATCAGTTTCTCCTTGGCCTAAGTGAGAAATTCAGCGCAATCCAATCCAGTGTGCTTAACATGGAGCCTCTCCCAAACATTGCTAAGGTCTATGCCTTAGTATTTCAGGAAGAAAATCATCAAATCTTGACCACTTAGCAGGGACAAACGATTGATGATGCAACCATGAACATAGCAGTGCCACCCAAAGGTGGACATACTAAAGACCATTGCTACGAGCTGTTTGTATATCCAACAAATTGGGAAGCTAGGGGGATGTCGAGAGGAAAATAACCAGGAAAACCTTCCAACCAAAATCTGGATCACCAATTCAGATGCTGAAATTTCTCCAATTAATGGTCTCTCATATGAGCAATATTAGCAGTTGATCAATCTTGTCAATGATAGAAAGCCTATACTCTCCAATTTTGCTGGTAAGGCTGCACAATTATATTGGTTCATGCACTCTAATGGTTGGCTATTGGACAATGGTGCCACTGGTCACATGGCACCATGCAAGACTAATCTTCATGGTTTTGATAAGCTAGAAATGCAAATAGTTCAATTATCGAATGGGACCAATTTATCCATTCAATCCAAGGGTGATGTATCACTCCACCCAGGTTTCACATTATAGGATGTCTTGTTCATACTTCGTTTTTGTTGCAATTTGGCATCTATCAGTAAACTCACACTACATCTCAATTGTGCTGCCATATTTTTTCCAACTTTCTATGCATTGTAGGACCTGACCTCCAAGAAGGTGATTGGGGTGGGTTTCCTATGTGATGACCTATACTACCTAGCACTAGTGGGTTCAATAGTTGCTCTACAAAGCAGTGCACAAACTTCCAACTTGTGGCATGCTAGACTCGATCATGCCTCGTATGATCGGTTAGCCTCTATTAAAGATCTACACATTACAATATCTAGTAGTATATGGTGTGATACTTGCAGGCATGTGAAGACTATTCTTATGGGGGCGGGGGGGGGGGGGGTTGCAAGACACCATCTCTTTTAGGGGCACACTATTTTTTGACAATTGTTGATAACTATTCTCAGGCCACATGGGTGTATCTCTTGAAATGTAAATCAGAAGCCTATTCTTTTTTGTAATGTTCTGTGCTACGGTGAATACTCCGTTCAATGCCAATGTTCACTGTGTACAATTAGACAATGGTTTGGAGTTTGAGTTTAGACCCATGAAAAATTTCCTGATCGAGCATAGTATCATGCAACAAACTTCTTGTGTAGAAACCCACAACAAAACGGGGTAGTGGAAAGAAAGTACAAATATCTACTAGAGATTGCCAGAGCTTTGCGGTTTCAGGCCAGTTTGCCAATCAAATTTTGGGGGGAATGTATCTTGACAACAACATATACAATCAATTATCTTCCCATACCCATCCTTTCTAGGAAGATGCCAGTTGAAATTCTACATGGTTGAGCACCACCCTATGACCATCTTCAGACCTTTGGTTGCCTTGCTTATGCTGCCACAGCAAGCCATGGTCGAGATAAGTTCGACCCTCACTCTAGGTGTTGCCTCTTTTTGGTATACCCCATCAACAAAAGGGGTACCAGCTCCTTAAAGACACACCATTATTCGTCTCACGTGGTGTTAAATTTTTTGAAGTTTTGTTCCCTTTTTCTAAGCACAATCAAGTTGTTCTTTCCTTAGATTCAGCCACCCAAACTCCAGTTATTCTAGTACCAGCAATTGATGATTGAGTTGTGTTCAAGTTATATGAAGGCTAGATTCCCATGACAGAATTGGACTGCCCACTAATACAAACATCATTGTTACTCTTCCCGTTCAGGTTATATGAAGGCTTAGATTCCCATGACAGAATTGAACCCATGAATAGAGTCATTAATGACCCACCACTGTTTTGGGCCCTACTAATCAACCCATTAGACATAAACACATATCAACCCACTTATCAAATTATGTTTGCCCTACCATTCCAGCCTCCACCTCTCACCCTATCAAATTTTCTAAGTTCCAGTTCTACCATGTACAAACAAGCCCATAAATATGAATGTTGGAGGCAAGTCATGATAACTGAATTGACAACCCTTGTAGACACTAATAGATGAACCCAAACAAAGCTTTCACATGACAAGAAACCCATTGGATGCAAGTGGGTCTACAAAATCAAATACAAACCGAATAGCACCACTGAGCGCTACAAAGTGTCTCATTGCCAAAGGATACACACAAACAGAAGGCATTGATACACCGAAACTTCTGCCCCTGTTGCAAAATTGGTCACAGTGCATTGTTTTTTAGCCCTTGTTCTACACATGGTTGGGAACTTCACCAAATGAATGTGAACAACGTGTTCCTTCATGGTTCTCTTTATGAGGTAGTATATACGGTCCCTATTCCTGGACTTCTTTCTCCGATGATACAAGGGTTTGCAAATTGAATAAGTCAATTTATGGGCTCAAACAAGCATCACAAAACTGATTTGACATGCTTGCTCATGCTCTTAAATAGCGTGGCTTTCATAAGTCTTTGGTTGATAATACTCTTTTCACTCTACACAGCTCGGGGTCTTTCTTAGCAATATTGGCCTATGTAGACAATTTAGTCATTGCGTGTAATAACCTTCTAGCTGTCAATGACCTCAAGAAGTATCTAAGTACTTGTTTTCCCATCAAGGATCTCAGTCATCTTCGATAGCATTGAGATATATTGTTCCTCCTCTGGGCTATTTCTTAATCGACATAAGTACACGTTGGATATCCTTCAAGAAGTTGGTATGCTGGGCTGTAAGCCTAGTTCATTTCCAATGGAACAACAACGTTATCTTGCACTAGATTCAGGGCCCCTAATAACTAATCCTGATCAATATAGACACCTAGTTGGACCTCTCATTTACTTGACTATTACAAGACCTGAGCTCAGCTACGCTGTACATCCACTCAGCCAATTCATTGGTCATCATTGCCAACATCATTTATTGACTATTACAAGACCTCAGCTACGTTGTACATACACTCAGCCAATTCATTGGTCATCCTTGCCAACATCATTTAGATGCTACCATGCATGTCCTCCGTTACTTGAAGTCATCACCTGAACATGGCATTCTACTATCCTCCACTTGTGACTTTCGTTTGTGAGCTCGCTGTGACTCGGACTGGGCAGGTTTCCCTTCCACTCGCAAATCAACCACATGTTTACATCACATTTCTTGGTTCTTCTCCCCTATCTTAGAAAACAAAGAAACAAACCATAGTTTCTCACTCCTTAGCAGAAGTAGAGTACTGAACTATGGCAACCAGCACCAATGAGTTACTTTGGTTAAAACGATTGTTTGCTGATTTGGGCCTTGATCATTCTCAGCCCATACTGCTCTTTTGTGACAACAAAGCCACACTTCACATCGCAGCTAATCCTATGTTATACAAATGAACGAAATACATTGAGATCGATTGCCACTTCATACGAGAACATATCTGGTCCAATACCATTGCTACTTCACACATCAGTTTTTGGATTGAGCCAAGAGATATATTCACCAAAGCCTTAAGTCGAGATCATTTTCGTTCTGTGCTTCACATTCAAACTAGTTCGTTAGGTCGTTACACTTAGCTGTACAATTTGTTAGCCAGCTGAACTAGCTGGACTCCACTATGTATTCTCTATATATTCTCCCCAATATCAAATGAATGTAGTATCTTTTTTTTTTCTCCTTGGTTCAGTTTAGACCCTGAATGTCCTATCCGGAGATGGAGAACTGAAATTTTGGCTTGGAAGGGAACTCGGGGAGTGTGATCCCTTAAATTCTCTTCGAAGACTGAGTCAAATGAGAGACGGTGAAGCTATCACTCTCCCTCCTGCAGCAGCTGGGCCGCAATGCTCATTGGTGGAAATTGACTGTTTTAGTGGCGCTGCTGTTGAACTGCATGGCAATTCGGACCCTCACGAAGGAAGCTTGTAAGGCCTTATAAGTGGGTTCTCCCTGTCGCAAGACAAAATCACAAGAATTCATTTTAATAGGACCTATCTTTTAAAATCAAGAAAGAAGTTGAACAAAGCGATGAATTGGAGGTTGACGAAGAAGAAGAGCTATTCCTCTTACTCAAGCTAACGCTAGTAATAGATGAGGAAGAAGAAAAGGGTAAGAAAGAACTTGAGATGTAGAAGCTTGTGGGATTACAAGCTAATCTTGGAGAAGATCACATTCCTTGTAGGTAGTTGCTTTGGGTCAGAATTTGCTAATTCAAGACTCCATTTTGGTGGGATTTCTCACAGAATTTGAAAGAAATTATTATTACAACTTCACAAGAACACCCAAGAAGGTAGGTTTTAGGGTTTTAGGATTGCGTCTTTATTATCTAATTTATGGAAACAGAGAAAATAAGGGCAGATTTTACCTTTTCCTCCGTTTTCTTCAGGCTTCAGCATCAATCCTGACCACAATATGGCTAGGCTTCAGCACAGCTACATCATGGCTAAGCTTCCAAATCTTATTGAGTGGAAGCCGGAGACTAAAGCCTTCACCTCCAAAATTTGAAGGTTAACCAAGGAAACCCAATCATTCAACCACATGCAGACCTTTCAGACACCATAATTGTTGCAGGGGACTGGGATACCACCAAATAGGTTTTCCATATAAAACTCATCCTAGCACAAGTATCCAGAAACAAATAGTTCTAGTTATATAGCCATCGTCTCTGTCAGATTATCTCTGATGATCAAAGAGTTGGGAAAACAATGCATATATGTAAGCATTCGGCGATGAAATTAAATTCTCATTCACCATGCATCATATAAAAATGGTCTCTCAATATACTACTACCACATCACTTGTGTGGTGTAAACTCTGAAAATCTTCCAATATTATTATACACAGACACAGGCTAGAAAAGACAGTTCATTTCAGTTCCTCAGATCACAATACAACATCAGCCAACATGTTCGACATGAGTCAGAGATGTCACCATGCCATTATACCTCATGATAATATGTCTACTCAGAAGTTTAGGAAAACATTTTAACGGAGTCCTGAGCCACTGAAGCAGAGGACTTCCAGACAACAGGTTAAAACATTAAAGCCAAAGGCTAAAAGATAACAGAGCCTATTTGAAATGCAGATTGTGAAGTTAAATCTGTGAGGACCAGTTTGCAGCACTCCCAACTCTTGGTATGCTACTTTCCTTCTTGGTCTCTTCATCAACTTTGAAAGTCGCACCACAAACCTGGCCTGAACTGTCAACCCTTGGCATTGCCTTCAACGCATTCAGAGGGTGCTCATAACTCCTCAAGCCTCCAGAGGATGTGAAGAAGCATCCTAACAAGAATCAACAGAAAATCAGAATGAAGCTACAAGAAAAATCTGCAGTTGCAGAAAAACTTGTAACAAAATATATTTAGTTTATGGGATTTCTGTCAACGTTGTACTTCAACAGCTCACTGTCAAAGTGAGAAAGCAAATCATCATCAACGTGTTTCTTCCTTTGGGAGTGATTCCAACTTCTCAAAACACTGAAGTCGGAGTGGTTCATGTTGGTGAACACTCAATAAATCATTATATACCTTTGGGAAATGGTGCGAAAGACTTCCCACAGCCTTTTTTAACGACCTCCGCATCATCCGAGAAAACAAGATTGCCATCAGAATCAGTTCCCCAGAAGAAAGGAACATTCCCATCAGTATCCTGAGTTCAGGAAAATAAAGCAAAAGCCAAAAGTGAGGAACCTAGCCCCAATCCGTATAATAATACTCAAACATACAGCCAGGAGCAAAATCAGAAAGTGAGGAACCTAGCCCCAAAAGTGAGGAAGTGAGGAACCTAGCCCCAATCCGTATAATAATACTCAAACAGAGGATTATAAACTGAAAAACAAAATTAGTGGTTAAGGATTTACTCACAGAGGCAACGAAGGTGAGTTTTGAAGAGCAGTCATAGAGGATAAATGCAAACTTCCCATTGAGATCTTTCACAACCTGATCCGCAGGATAAGGCCCTCTGTCCCTGAGAGTTCTGTAAGCTTCTATCACAATGATGACTTCATTCGCAGTCTTGTTTAATCCATATTGTTGCTTCAGAAGAGCAATGTTCTCGATATGTCCTTGGAACAAGCAGAATATATCGTCCACCACAGCAAATAATCTGGCAGAGGAAAGAGAAGGGGTGACATTGAAATTTGTTGATAAGTTCTAGTAATGTTTTCGATTTATCGGACAGAGGTCGTTTCTCAACTATAGAAGTTCTTAACCTGTAGTAAGATTTTTTTCCCCCCAATAAAAAGAATTATAGAAAGAGATGCAATCGAACTGGGGCAAAACAGCTTACAGTTTGCAGATCATTCGTGTATGGAATCAGTATATCAATGTATTACTGTAGGAAGTGTATATGGATGCTACTAATAACAAAGTACGACTAGTAATACAAAAATAGACTAATTATATCTGGTAGAGATCGATCAAGTAAAAACAGAACTAAGCATACTGGATTTTGCACTGATCTTTTTTTGATACTTGATTTTGCATCGATCAAACATGAAAAATACAGGTATCATAATTTGGGATGTAATTTTTTTGGTAGGGAGACAATGAGATCTAAAAGAAAGAATCTCTAATGCCAACTTTTCTTATTAGGCATGGTTTGATCATCCAAACCCAAACCAAAAGGCATTCCAAACCACATAATTTATGCAAAGAATGTACACAAGAACAAAATTTCTGAGATGGGTCCTCTCATTTGTTCACAGACTAAATAATCAAAATGGAACTAGATTTTACTCTTACCCACTTGATCTCTATAGATAATCAGCACCACAGAACACATGGAACAGCAAAGAAAACAAAGAACAAATCATCCGAGCCATAAAACATATAATCAAAAACCAAATTTATGGATCTGGAGTTACCTTGGGAGGAGAGGGTTCTGTCTGTCGGTGGTGTACACAAGGGAACCTGCAGTCCCCAGATTAATGGCGACGGAACCCGGATTAACAGAGGAGAAGTAATCGACCAAAACTCCATCCTTCAACGCAGAAACCGATCCAGAATGGGGGCTCTTCAGGCCCTCTGGACACTTCGCAACCGATTTGTCGAACACCGCCAGCATCTTCTCGCTCGAGTCTTCTTTGTAAAGCGGATAGAAAATAAGCTCTCCAACTATATAATATTGGGTACGATTGTTTCAGCCTTCAGGAGCGATTCGAGTGAAAGTCCACAGAATCGGAGATTGAGACATTAAAATTCCAACTTCACCCTTGTTTCATAGACAATATTACACAGTGCCACTGAACTGTTGGCAGATTGGGAGCTAAAGACACGTGTAGGGTTTGCAATGCGTCGAGCGTGTGATCGCCAATTGAATGTTGGGGTGCATACGTGTGAGTAAGCTAAGGATGACAATTTGACTGAATCGCAATGGGCATTTTGGGAAATTAACCTTCAAAGCATATATTTCTGTGCAGCCGTGCAGGCAAGGTTTGACCAATAACAAATCACAAAGCTTATCCACAGGGTAATAATTAACATTGGTGACGAGTAAACTCGGTGACTCGGTGTAGTCAATGACTCGGTCAAAGTATCCGCTTTGAGTAAACGTGTACGGTTTGATTTCCACTTTTTCAGTTTCCACCACGGGCGGTGAACAAACTGAGTAAGCGTGCAATATCTGTATGATACTGTCCATCTAAAGCCACTGTGCGATGAGTTAAACACCACATTGCGAGACGCGTGTTGCACAGTCGTTATATGCTTACGCTGTATGATCACCTAGTATGGCTACTGGATCTGGAGAGTTCCGCGGGCCCACACTCAAGATTTTGGATGATGTGTCCCCTCGTCGGAAATACGTATTGTACTCGCGTGGGAACGGGATCTGCTCCTCACACTTAGGCGCCTCACATGCACATCCACCGTCTACTGAGAACATCTCCCGTAAAAAATTACTTACAAATACGGGAGATGTTTTCAATGCATGCATGGTAGGATATGCGTGTTAGGCGCGTGTATGACGCCCTATGTGAGGAGCAGATTCAGTCTCACTCGCGTGCTTGAGTGTAGGTCACTCCCGGTGGCGGCACCTACCCTTTTCACAAGGATAGGAATCATAGATGGAAAGCTGGCACGTGACGAAGGATCCGAGTCAGAATTCAGAGGACAGAGATTTAATTCTTTCTTTTTTTTTATAATAAATATAAGGGTTTCAGAACAGCTATTTCGTCATATTTATATTTAATTAATAATAAATTTTTACGCTGTAATATAAAAAATAGATGATCATGTGGCTGTCTCTTTTTGTATTTTTTATGTTTAAAAAAAAAAAAATTCAATTCTCATGTAAGATCAGGCGTGCATTTTTTATTTTATTTTCATTTTTTTACCATGCTTCATTCTATTATTGATTTTTCATTTTGGCCAATGCTAGTATGTGGGAATGTTCTTCAATCCATACCTGATTTTTCCAATATGCAGTATTTTGTAGTGTGAGTAGAATTTTTTTTTTATGATGGAATCATTTAGTAACTTGTCTAAAAAATATTTTCATATGTTAAATGAGTTGACTAAAAGTAACAAAAATATTTTAAAATCTTCAAAATACAAATATAAGAAAAAAAGCTTAATACATTAATCATATTGACTCAACAAAAATAATAATTGTCTTATCTTAAAACAAAAAGTAAAAAATAAAAATAATTAAAAAACAAAAGACACCTCTATAAAATGTTGAAAGCATATAAAACCATGCGCGAAATTGGGCTTTGTCATTTGACTCATTTCTAAGTAGGAATGGTTAGGCACCCGGGAAAAAAGTTTATTAATGCTTAAAGTGTGATTTGAATCAACCCAATTAACGATGAACTGTAAACTCTTAACATCACTATAAACCACTAAGTCATCTCACCTCTTGCTCTTGCAGTATTCATTGAAATAAAACTATTTTTATTCATTTTTGTATTCATCCAAGCAAATAATACATGTTTATGATTAACAATTTCAACTAAAAATTAAATGAAATAATATTTAAAATTAGTATTCTATAAATAAATAGAATAAATAATCTATTAAATCCAAATTTACATCAAAAGATGGAGTTTGGATCTACTCTTCATAGAGCGCACCTCACAACCCCATCCCATCATGTATCGAGAACATCTCCTGTCCTTTGTGCTGTTATTCATGGGGAGATGTTCCTAATACACTGTGGGATGGGACTGTGAGATCCGTGTGAGGTGCACTCTATGAGGAGCAGATCCCCATTCCAAAAGATGATTTTAATCCCAATAATTTATTTAAATAAAATATTAACAATAGAATAATTATCTTAGTACTTAAAATTTATAAGTTCGTGCATCATATATATCTTACAATTTATATATATTTTTATAATTATTACTTAATATTTTAATTTGTATTAAATAGCACTATATTTATCATTTACAAAAACAATAAAAAATTGTTTATAAAATATTCAAGAATATAATATTAAATTGAATCTATCAAATCCACTAATTTACATTCATATGAAAAAATGATTTTTAGTTTCAAAAAATTTGTACAAGTTCAAATTTTAATAATGAAATAATTATTTTTGTAATTAAAAATTATGAATTTGCATAATATATCTTAGAAAATTTAATAGATTTGATATATTTTGAATAAAAATTATATATTTTTATAGATTATTAAATGATAGTTTAATTTATATTTGGTTAACCTTTTTTGTTAATGTTAAAAGGTAAAAATAAAAGAATAGAAAATAATTGATATAATAATTAGGGTAAATATAATAGGTTCATATGTTCTATGTATTGGACTCTTAATTAATGTATTGTTTGATATCCATATCTGAATCCAATTTATCTGATATGATATTCGATACCGATGCTTTAGTTCTTGGTTCAATATCAAGTGTATAAAAAAAATGTTCTTCAAATTTCATTATCAACCAATAACATTCTACAAAAACCAAACTTACATAGAACCATTCCATATAAAAGAGTAAACAAGATAATATATAAGTCAAAAAATAAATAAAACCAAGTGAATGAATGGGTAAATAAATAAGCTTGACTGTTGATAGCTCATAATTAAGGTAATCCTTATGTAGCACTGCAACTTTACATGGAGTCTGAACTCCGAATTAGACCTGTTTATTATGAGCCGAGTTCAGCTCCAGGTTTATTTGTTAAATTTTGAAGGACCCAACCCAAAGCAGTGCAAAGTCGAGCCCGATGGGCTGCCCATGAACAGGGTTAGTCTGCAGTAACCTGTCATGTGGGAAAAATCCTACTAACAGCCCAGGCTGTCAAACTTAGCCAAACTTTTTTCAATCCTCAAGCTTTGATGAAGTTCCATATCACAATTTGTAGAGACAAAACACAGAAAGTGAACGCTGCAATGAAATAGTTCTTCAAAAAGGGAATAAATAGAAAGGTATTACGTTTTGATATGCAAAGAGTATTAAAAAGCAATTTTAAGATAACTATCAAAATATGCTTTTATATGCATGGATGAAGGAAGTCACTAGCTGGTTCCTTCTTCATTTGCTGGTTCCTCTTGTTCTAAGTTAAAGAACTCTAACACTGTTCTTTGGAGCTCCGATTAGATTGAAACAAGGTTCAAAGTATCGACATGTATTGGCCCGTATCAGCCAATACGTATTGTTTTGGGACCCCTCCGATATGTTCCTACAGTAGGTGTATCGGGGGTTTGACCAGTTCAGGGGGTGGAGGAGCCTTAAATCGCCCCCCCTGAACCGGTTGTGAAAAAAAAAATGCATCAAAAGCTGTATTGATTCACCTGATACACCCATACCAGAATATTGAGCATATCAATAGTTTGAACCTTGCATTGAAATAATATGCCGTCAACCATGAATGACCACGACATTGCTCTGTGTTCAGACTCGGCTAATTTCTTGAGTCCAAAGAAGAGAGTTCGAGTGATGGGAAGTTCTTCATGTATATATGTTGACTTCTTCTTAAGGGTTTGCCGAGCTGACCAGAGTGCCAAGCTGCCTATTAGGTGACAAGCTGACCAGAAGGCCAAGCTGCCTGATGGCGAGCTGGATTAATTGCTAAGCTTTGTAGTTCTTGAGACATACGATGAACCACTATTAGAGGACCCGAGGTGGCTAACCCGACGAGGTCACTCCAATGCTTAAGTCAGTACTCTCATAATAGACTGCAAACTAAAAATCACAAAAGTATGAGAGCTAGAATATGCTTACTTGCCACCCCCATGCCATTGGGGTTGGTGCCTTTATAGGCATTATTTGGCGTGGGCTTCACGCACCATATTCGAGATTTATGAGAAATTGTCTAAGTGGTACGAGATTCCCTGAGGCAACTGCCATGCACGTTGACCACCCTCCGGATCGTTTGGCACGTGAGCCAACTTCTAAGGATCATGGGAGTGTTTGGATATGCATGCCGAATTTGACACCGAGCACGTCTCGTAGGTCGCTAGGTTGGCGCCTGTGCCAGGTCGCCAGTTCGCGCCTATGCCAGGTCGCCAGTTCGCGCCTGGGCCAGACCGCTAGGTCGGCGCCCGTGCCAAGCCACCAGCTCGCGCCTGGGCAAGGCCACCAGGTCGGCACCCGTGCCAGGCCCCCAGGTCGTGCTTGGGCTGCCAGGTCGTGCTTGGGCTGCCAGGTCGAACACCACCAACTTGGCTAAGTCAAGTTGTTGCCTAAGTGGTTTCGGGTGTCACCTAGTTGTTTTGAGGTGCCATGTGTCACAATATCATTGGAGGGCCAAATCCGCCCTCATCATATATATATTCAAGCTGCCTCGCAAGCTCTAGTAGGATCGAGCTCAGCTCGTTTAATAATCGAGCTAGTGAATTGCGCTCGAACTCGGTTGAAACCGAGCCGAGCTCGAGCAACTCGTAAAAAGCTCGACTCGTTGCCACCCCTGATAAGGAGCCTGTTTACAAACTATTTTGCGAATACCATTCTCAGCTTGTCTTTAGCTGAAGGTGAAATAGATGATAAACTTATTTGGGCTGTAGATCCAAAGGGTATTTTCTCTGTGAGATCTGCTTACCTTCTAGTTCTAGCCAAATCCTCTTGCCCTCCAGGCCCCTCTCATAGGAGATTAGATGTGGATTTCAAATCCTGTTGGAGTCTTCTGTGGTCCATGTCAGTGGAACCAAAAATCAAAGCTTTTTTTATGGAAATGTGCTCATAATAGGATTGTTGTTAACTTAAACATCCATAAAAGAGGCCTAACCCCAAATGAGCTGTGCCCGATTTGTAAACAAGCTCCTGAAACGGTGTTTCATGCACCATGCGCTTGTGACCATGCAAAGAATATTTGGCTTGTCTCCCCATTCAAAATAAAGCTTGATCATCCCTGCAGACACAAGTTTTCCCTCTTGGTTTTTTGACAGGATCAATGGCTGTTCAAAGGATAAATACCAAAAACCTTTGCTTCTGATCTACACTGATGCAGTTCTTTGGACAGTCTGGAATTCCAGAAATAGGATTATCTTTCAAAGTGAGAACACTAATCATTATGTTAATTATGATATATTGTTCTTGAACAGGATGGTCTCGAACTCAATGGTGATTTTGTCAAAGAAGCAGATCGGTCCCCCAGGCCCGAGTTCTAATCCTGGCCCCTCTCGATGGATCCTTCCTTTTGGTGTGCTGTAAAGGTGAACACGGTTGGAGGTTTTTTGGGTCTAAATTTAGCTCGCTTGTGTGGGTGCTCACAGGTTCTTGTGGAATCTGACTGCTTAAGTCTAATCAATGCTCTGCTAAGGCTCGAAATCTGGAGGTAGTAGATTCAGAAGCTTTCTTTTTGGTGAAGGACATTCATACCTTGACAAGCTCCCATTCTCTTTTAACTATACAAGAAGGTCCCTAAACAGAGTTGCTCATGAGTTGGCAAGAAGGGGTTTTAATGATCGGGGTGTTCTGGTGCAGGACAGCAGGAGTGCCCGATCTGGCTTCAAGAGCTTCTGACTGGATTTCAGTGCCTAATTGTGTGTTTTATCCTATTCTTCTCGTTTTTGAACTGTGTTCCTTTCTGTTTTTCTATTCTGGTTTTTAAGTCCTGTTATCTCTGTAACCTTTCCGGAGCCAAAGCTCCCTTCCAATGGAAAGTCTTGATTCAGAAAAAAATAAAAAAAAAAACCATATCAATTGATTTATAACAATTTGTCAAACTATCGAGTATCAATTTGAAATGACTGAGTTTGGGTTTGTAGTGCTTTGTGATGGTTAAGGATTTGCAGCAGTTTCAAACAGTTGGATGTGGATCTGCTACCATTTGTAACAGTTGAATATGAGCTTTGTAACCATTTGTGGCAGTTGAGCATTGACAGATCTGGACTGATACAAACACAACACATACAGATACAAGGTAGATATGGAAGAATTTTATCAAAACTGGAAGATATTGGTATCACCAAAAACTGAAACACGTTGGACCATATCAAACCAACAAGTATTGATGCAAGGTAAATCAGCTTGCCCTCGTTCCCGCCAGTCTCGATTTTCAATTTTCTTGACGCCTGAGTGAAGTATTTGAAAATATTACAGGCTTACTGATAAAGAGGGGTGAGCAATTCATCTCCTCAATCAATTAAACGCTAATGGGCAGTACATAACAGAGGCGCGGATAAAGAAATAAAGATTATGACCCAAGACTTCAATTTATTAATACAATGAACTTCTATAATTTAGCTCAAAATTTTCTCTAGTCATTAAATAAACACAAGGAACATTGTTAGGGTGGATTCAACTCAAACTCTGTTGTAAGCAACCGATTTGCTAAACAGACGGCGGATATACACCACTTGGAGTCCACTTGCACAAATTAGCAGAAGGTACTCTGCAAGTGTATAGAAGATAACACGTCTCCTGGTGCTCTCATTGGCTGCAATTAGAACAAACAAAGATCCCATGAACATTGTCATAATCAGCATAATAACATCAGCAACAATAGTAACAACATAGCAACAATAACCAAGCAACTCTTCAATTCAACGGTACTGTGATTCAGGAGGATTCTTCCATTGATATTAAGCACAGTCAGCCAGAAGGTTTTCAAAACCGGACTGAACCAGATTGTCAGACCAGAGAAACCGGGAACTGGTCCGTTTTACCCCCAAACCGCTTTTTGGCCAAAAACCATTGATTTGGTCAACGAACCACTGACCCAGGCAGTCAAACTGTCAACTCGAACAACGGTTTTTGGCCTTTATTATTTTTTCTGTCAGAGTGGGCTATTTGTTCGGACCGGACGGTTGGACCATTCAACCTGGAAACCAGATCCCAGAACGGTTCCCTCTCCGGTCCAGTTTTAAAAACCTTGATCTACAGCATTGATTTCGTCAGTCCTCATGAAATCAATGCCAAAATTGACGTAGAAGGATGAACATCACATTTAACTTATTGCATCCTTTTGAGTGGCCTATAAAAATGAAGATGCAGAATAGAACTGATTGACAACCTACCTATGTGCATATTTTGGTATATGAGGGATCTTCGTACGCCATGCATACGGATCCTTCCCCCCGCATGTGTACCACAAGAATGAGAAGGCTATTTGCTAGCTTTTAATAGAGAAAGACTACATCCGCCTAATGGCTATATATATATATATATATCTTATTTCCCCAGAGAAAAAAAAAGAAACAAAAGAAGAAACAAAAGAACTATAGAGGGGCTATACCTACATTGTACTTGCAATCAAGGAAATGAAGATAATTTAAGATGTGTTCCACCAGAAACAAAAGATGGGTGATGGGGATGTAATGGCAATTAATGGTTGCTGATAGTGAAAACATGATATATTGATATTAGCATAATTGTGTTCCAGAATAAAAAAATTTGTTTCAGACTGGAGGGGGGAGTGAGAGACTTACTATGACGATGCCGAGCATCACGTGCCTTCAGGTACTTCTGCTCTGCCGTAACAGCCTCCAATGCTTCTCTCAACTCGGCAATTTTAACATTTATTGGGTCCAGATGTTCTGAAAAAGAAATAAAAAGTTAACAGGAATAAAACTGTAGAAATCGAATTATAAGCATTAGCCTCAGATAAAGGAATAATGAAAAACTAGCAAAACATCCAGCAAGTAGATCTTCACACAAGATTCTAGAATTGAACTAACCATCTTTAGCAAGATCATGCTCATTGGGGATATGGCCAACATGTATGTGAAAAGAAACAGTCTCTGGAGTTGAATAAGGATTATGGAAACAGAATTTGAACATTCCATTCCGTGGGGCCTTGAACTCAAACTTGTCTCCTGAAGTTCCCTTCAAAGTATGCACCACATTACCCCCAGGAGCTGTCACCTGTGTGAAACCAAGGGTTATGATTAATAGTAAATCCATATATATTTAAAATATATGTATTGCAGCAGGCATAATTGGACAAGACAACATTAACAATTCGATAAATTGATATTGCATGAATAAGACAAGGACTCTTTGACACATAGATAATGAAAACAAATGCATGATTGAACAGCAGTGGGAAGTGGCTTTGGAGATCCAATGAACAACCGTGTAGCTTATGTAGTCACTTCTAAATACAGAAGAAAAAATAAAATAAAACATACACAGACACATGAAGTGGGATTTAGGTGAGGTTAATTTCTCCTATGGTTATCCATTTTGGAAAGGGATTGAAAAAACTTACTAACATTTTATCAAAGGCATCAAATATGATGTTGGGAATGGTAAAAAGGTAAGCTTTTGGATAGATACATGGTGTGATGTGAGGCCTATATGTGAGACTTTTCCATCATTGTTTGCTATAGCACAGAATAAGGAAGATTATGTGGACAATTAGGTAAGACCAAATTACATGGTAGTGGGGCCCACAGGTTAGAAGGAACTTGAATGGTTTGGAGATTGGCCTGTGGTTAAACTAATCCAGAAACTCCAAAATACCAACTTTGGTATTGACCAGGTAGATAGGAAGGTCCAAGGATGGAATAACTCTGGTAATTTCTTGGTGAGATCCTTCTATAACATAACACTACCCACAACTGAAAATAACTTCCAAGCTCAAGAATATGATGGTCCGCTGTTCTATCTAAGGTTGCCTTTCTGGTATGTATAGCAACACTAGACAGATGCCTTACAATAGCAAATCTATTAATGAAGAGTATCATCATCATCCAAGCCTTATCCCAACTATATGGAGTCGGCTACATGAATCCTGTTTTGTCATTTCATTCTGTTTAATGTCATGTCCATTGTTAAATTATTGGCTCTTAAATCATTTCTTACTTCTACTATCCATGTCCTTTTTGGTCTACCTCTCTCTTCTAGCCCCTTCAACTTGCAAATAATCACTTCTTACAGGTGCAGTTGATGGTCTTCTATGCACGTGACAGAACCACCTTAGGTATACTTTCTCTCATTTTATTACATATTGGAGCTACTCCTAGGTTCCTTCAAATGACTTCATTTCTGATCCTATCCTTGCCAGTTTTTCTACTCATCCATCTCAGCATACACATTTCTGCCACATTATTTGGACATGTTTCTTGACTGCCTAACATTGTCTTCCATACAGCAGAGCTGGCCTCATAACTGTTTTACAGAATTCTCCTTTTTTAATACAAGTGGTATTTGCCTATCACAAACTCCAGAGAAGCACCCCTCCATTTTGCCCATCCTGCTCTAATTCTATGGATGACATCCTTCTCAATCTCTCCCTTTTTTTTTAATGAATGGCTCTCAATCTCTCCCTTGTTATGAATTATCAAATCAGGTATCAGAGTATGATGCTAGATAATATTAATTGTAGTTTCATGGAAACAGGGAATCACTTCTTCCTCCATTTTAGCACCCAATATGCCACTCTGACTTTGATCAGCTCTATTAAGTTTTCCACATTATCATCCTTATTCTCAAACACCCTAGCATTTCTTCCCCTCTAAATACTCCACAATGCTGCTGCCCTTACGCTATGCCATATCAACTTCAATCTTTAGTTTTACAATCCACATAATCAGAACAACAACTCAATAGTATTCTGTGAGGCATACCGACTTCTCCCAAATAAGGACAAGAAATGATGCCAGATTCGGCTAGAATATTGACAAGAAAGAAAAAGATGGTTAGAACTTTCTCAGATCTTGAGGCAAAGAATGCACGCATGTGGGGATAAGCACCCAATTCGTTTTCCTTTGAAGTCTATCATACATGCTGATGATTTGGAGAGTGGCCTCCCAACAGAAAACTTTAGGGGTGGAGAGCAGAATCAATCGCAAAGTTTTCCAAGGGAAAGGGGTGGGATTAATTTGGATGTGGAACAGAGAGGAAACAAAGACCTTAGTGAAAGATGAACAGAAAACTGCCTGATGAACAGTGAGACCATACCCTTTTATCGGAAACCGAAAAAAGGAAGCAAACAAGGATCAATTATGCACTTCCAAGGATTCAGCTTCTTCACTCACTAGTAAAACTCTCCTCAAACCCAAATTCCAAGAGATATGACCATCAGAGGTCACAATGTCAGCAATAGACTTGTTTTTGAACAAGGAGAGGCTATACAGTCTAGGGAAAGAGGGAAAAAAGTGTGAGTCTCCCTATCAAAGATCTTCCCAAAACTTCACCTTATTCCCCAATTAAGGGTTGTATCAAATATGCTAAGTGAAAATAGGCAAAATGGACACCATAGCTTTCTACAGAATTCTAAGAGTGTGATTCCTGGAAGACTCAGTCCCACCCATTAGGATTCATCCCATGGATACTTTTGATAACTATGATTAGCCTAGGATGCTCTAAATAAGAGAAAAATAAAGAATGGAGTGTCTAAACTTAGATAACTCGGATCTGATTGATTAGAGAATTAAATAAAATAAAGAATTACCAATAATGACAAATAGATCCCTACTGCCAATATAGGACTACCAACAACCAAATGCCACAATGCATTATCCACCTTTCGAAACCTCTAGAGCCATTTCCCTAACAAAGTGGAGTTCTTTTCTTTTAATCTCCCCAAACCTAGACCATCTCACTCCTTACCCTGTGTAACAATTTCCCAATTTACCAAATGGCCTTTCTTCTCTCTCCCTGGTTCACACAAAAAATACCAAATATTTTTTTTTTTCATTTCTCTTTATTAACTTCATAGGGACCCTAAATAAGGAAAAGAAGTAAACTGGGAGATTAGAAAAAGTAGCTTTAATCAGGGTAATCCTTCCTCCCATTGGGATATAATTCTTCTTCCAAGCCATAAACTTTAGGTAAATCTTTCAAATGATTACCTCCCAAAAATGACAACTCCATTGGAATCCCACCCGACAGCAAAGCAAGACATTTAATTGGCCTATCTGTAACTTCACACCCCAATACCCTAGCACTCTCCACCAACTCACCTTTCTCTAGATGAACCCCCACTAAACTACACTTGGCCCAAATTAATCTTCAGCTCACACTCTCTCTCCACAATAGCAAGGAGTCCTTTTAAGAATCAAACATCCTGAGGACTTCTGCATTCCCCCAAAAATAATGATATCATCCGCAAATTGCAAATGGGAAATCATCTTCACATCACTTCCAACCCTAAAACCTCTAAAACATCCCTTTTCATCAGTGTGCTTAAATAGACGGCCCATGAATTCAACCACCAATACGAAAAGCAGGTGGGGAGGGGATCTCCTTGCCTTAAATCCTTTGACGCCTTAAAAAGCCTCTAAGCAGACCATTCATGAGGACTGAAAAGTAAGCAGCTCTAAGGCAACCCATTATCCAACTGATCCATTTCCCACCAAAACCCATTTTCCACATGATCCATCTTAAACATCACTAATCCACATGATCATAAGCCTTCTCTGAATCCAACTTGCAAAAAAAGCCATTCTTCCTTGACTTTCATGAATCTTCCACTGCTTCATTAACAATGAGGCATTGATCCAAAATTTGGCATTTTTTTATGAAAACCCCCCTTGTTCATCTAATATAACCAAATGTAGAACCTCTCTTAGTCTCACCGAAAGGGCTTTTGCAATTATTTATAAACACAGCATTTCATTTTTCTCTCCTCATAGGAAAAGAAGCAAATATCTGGATGGGCACTGAAGTAGCCATATGGATAGTTTGCGAAGGAATAACAGAAATTATGAAGATAAAAGCTACAAGAAAAAAGCCTTAATGGAAAACTTTTCTGTAAAGGTCACCCAATGGGTAAAAACTTTGGAAGTATTTTCTCCATTCTCTATTGATGGCATCATATTGATATGTGGTGGCAAATTCATCCTCTCCAAGAATATCTCTATTGAAATATATATTATTTTTCAACTGATAAAAAAATGTATGTTATTTTTTAGCTTTCTTAATTTTTGAGTTTGAATAAAAGTCCATTTTATATTTCCTCATATAAAGTCATTTTGGGGACAGATTCTTTTTTTTTTAATTCCTTAATGGGAGGTTATATGAATCTTTTCCTTGTTATACACAGTGAGGGGTATACTTGTCTTTTCCTTGTGTTATGAGATAATATAAATAATAGGAGGCTGTGCACCTTGCAGTTTTCCCCTTTCTAAAATCTACACTCTCTTCCCCTTCTTTCTTCCATTTTTCTTCCCTTCTCTTCTAAATAAATACATTTACACTCTAAGTCTACAAGAGAAATAAACACATTGGTATTAAAGCAAGCTCAAGTAGGTTCCTGAGTTAAGCTCATGCAGTTTATAGGATGAGCAGGTTGCATGGAGATTTGAAGGAGCTGATAAATCTGCATCAAATTATCTGGTTTTAGATGTTTTTTGAAGATTCATTGAAGATAAATGCCCAAGAAGGGATCATATGGTTTTACTGAAACTAAGAAATACTAGAGGGAATTTTTTGCAGTTTTACTAAGCAGTTTCTAAAGTTGTTCTGAGGTATTTTCAGATTATTTACATTACAATATAGTGTGTAGTTTTTGTTTTATTGGGATTGGGGATCTCTAGAGTGAGCGGGTGTAATTGCACCCCCTATGTAGAGTACAAAAAAATGAATGCGTGGAGGAAATGAAGAGATCTAGGAAAAGAGGTTTTGCTTGTAAGCTGGACCTAGAGAAAGCCAATGATCTGGTGGATTGGCAGTTTCTGTTAGAGGTGATGAGGAATTGTGGGTTTGGGGAAAGGTGGTGCAGTTGGATGATGGGTTGTATCAGTAATTGTCACTTTTCCATCCTAGTAAACAGAGTGGTTAGGGACTTCTTTCTAGCATGTAGGGGCATTAGGCAAGGGGATCCCCTTTCACCTTTTCTCTTTACCTTGGTAGCTGATGCTTTTAGTCAAATTATCACTAGGGCTGATAGGGAAAAGGTCATAAGGGGTTGGAGAATAGGCAGAAACCAAGTTCCAGTTACCCATCTTCAGTTTGCAGATGATTTAATGATATTTTGAGATGGAGGCTTTAGTGAGAAGGTGGGAAACTTGAAGGAGTTGACTAAGACCTTTGAAGAAATTTCCAACTTGAAAATCAACTTAGAAAAGAGCTGCATGGCAGGGATTAATTTGGAGAATGAAGAGAGTGAGGCTATTGCACATTGCCTTGAATGCTCTACTTCCTCTTGGCCTATGACCTACTTAGGGCTTCCATTAGGGGCAAATCCTAGTGAGAGTAGGTCCCGGACTCCAGTCATAGAAAAGTTTGAGAAGAGGTTAGAGGTGTGGAAGAAAAATTACTCTTACAAACCTACCTACTTTACGTTACCGCCTAGGGAAGCGAAGAAATTAAAAAAAAAAATTGATGAGAGACTTCCTTTGGGAGCCAGGAGAGGGGAAAAAAGATCATTTGATCAGATGGGAGATTGTGGGTAGAAACAAAGAGGAAGGGGGATTAGGTTTAGGAATTTTGATTAAAAGACTTTGCTAGGGAAGTGGTTATGGAGATGGCCTTTGGAGCGAGAGAGGCTTTGGCGTGAAGTGGTGAAGAGTATTCATGGATGCTCAGAGAATGGATGGGATGTTAGTGCATCAAGAAGGGCTAACATGGCAACACCGTGGAGTGCAATCCACAAAATTCTCCCAAAGCTTCTCAGTTGTGTCAGGTATGATACTTGTTCCGTGACTTCTGTTCGTTTTTGGGAAGACACTTGGGTTGGGGATCTCCCTCTTAAAGATCTTTCTCCTTCCTTGTTTTTTGTTTCTTGGTTTAAAAATAAGGCAATTTCAAAGTTCCTTCTCTGTTAAATTTTCGGCCTTGTCTTGGGACTTGGGTTTTCGTCGAGGGTTAAGGGATGAGGAAGTTATTTGTTTGGCTAATTTGCTTTGCCTCCTTGAAAAAGTGTGGTTGGATCCTTCTTTGCCAAACAAGAGGATTTGAGCCCCTCACCCCCAAAGGGTTATTTTCCTATGGTTCCTTTTTTAAGTCACTTTGTAATACCTCCCCTCAACAGGTTTTCCCTTCCAAAGAAGTCTGGTGTAGGCCGGTCCCCCCCTAAGGTAATGGCTTTTTCTAGGGAAATGTGCCATGGGAAAGTCAACACCATGGATAACCTACAAAAGAGAAGAGCCTTTATTTGTATCTCTCCTAACTGGTGTGCCCTTTGTAGATCTCATGGTGAGGATTGTTATCATTTATTTCTATCATGTGATGTCACTACAAAGCTTTGGGGATGGCTTTTATCTCTATCTGGGTGTAGGTGGGAGATGCCAACAGATAAAAGTTTGCTATTCAATTCATCTACCTTCTCATGGCCCCATAAAAGAGGAAGAAGAATGTGTAGGTGTGTAAGAGCAGCGTTGATCTGGACGGTGTGGGAAGAAAGGAATTCAAGATTATTCCAAGAGAAGGAAAGGAGCAGCCAGGCATTGAAGGATTGCATTTTAAACAGGGCAATACATTGGTTAAAATCTATGAAACTATTTCATTCCTTCTCCTTTAATGACCTACGGAGGAACTGGATAGCAGTAGCAAGCTGCTCTTCCATAAAGGACAGGGTTTCTACAAACTGCCCCCCCCCCCACACACACACAAGGTTTTCTAAAACTGAATTTTGATGGGAGCAGCCAGGGCAACCCAGGGCCCTCTGGGCTGGGAGGAGTTTTAAGAAATGAGGCTGGAGAGGTTATCCTTCTCTACTCTGGCCCGTTGGGAGTTGGGAATTCTGTTAGGGCAGAATTGTTAGCCACCATACAAGGAATCTTTCTTGCAAAAGAATTGGGTATGGAGCAGGTGCTGATTGAGGGGGACTCTAAAAAGTAGTGGGGTGGTTAAATAATTCAGAGAAGGTTACATGGATTTACAAGAACGAGCTAAAGAAGTATAAATGGCTGACAAGAAACGTGTTTGTTACAGTACAGTGGGTGGGAAGATCAGCGAACTCTCTTGCTGATACTTTGGCAAAACAAGGGACAAATAGGGAAACACTGTTCTGGGCTAAACTGTAATCTTGTAGTAGCATTCATGTACTCCTTGTTATAGTTTTTATAGTTTTGTTTTTTGGGTTTTCTGTGTTGGAGAGGCGGCATCTCGTGCCTCTCCAAAGGACTGTATCTTTCTCTTGATCTTAATGAAATGTGATATTATTTATCAAAAAAAGAAACATATGAGTTGATAATAATATTGCAAATATGTGGAGCAACAGTATTATTGCCCACCTAATGGACATGATGACTACTTTGAGCGAGGCATAGTTGTCAAGGTGTCTATGCAAATTTGGGCAACAGTGGAGTGCCTAGTTGCCTAGGTCATAAGAATTTCATGGAAAAAAAACTAGCTTTGCCTAGTTCCCTGGTTTTATATACCATTCAGCATGCATATTAATTGAAAAAAAAAAACAATTCTTTTTATCAAGAACATTTGATTTTCTCTCAAAACGGTTGGGCTTAGAAAGGCTAATAAGGTGACTCCACAACAGTTGTGGACTAATTAAAGAAACGGGGAAGGAGTCTCTTGGCACCTAAGGAATGGCCTTAGAAGATTCAAAAGTCTCTCCAGGGATATGCTGATTCAAATTAATTGGGTTAGAAGATCTGCCAACAGTTTGGCAGATAGTTTGGCTAGACAAGGGGTACGAAGACAGTATATGTTTTGGGCCTATATGAATATTTGTGGGTTTGGACATCTGGTGTCCTCTTTGTTTCCTTCAC
Source organism: Nelumbo nucifera (assembly GCF_055504915.1). Lineage (NCBI taxonomy): Eukaryota > Viridiplantae > Streptophyta > Magnoliopsida > Proteales > Nelumbonaceae > Nelumbo > Nelumbo nucifera. The sequence continues at coordinate 25,132,011 of NC_142654.1, forward strand.
AACTTCTGGTTGTACTGCTTTATTTAATTTTATTGAAATCGATTTTCTGAGTTACTGATAAAAAAAAAACATTTGATTTCCTCTTTGAACATGCATATACTGGGCAAGGTCACTTGATGAAAGATAATCCACTTCCAAGTATTGTGCTTTCATGGGTGGAAATTTGGTATCATGAAAGTGTAAAGAAATAGTCTATATCCAATGCAGAAGCCGAGCATAGAGAGCCAATGTCACATGACACTTCAGAACTCAGAAGTTTTTTTTTAATCATAATCTTTGCTTGAAGAGTTAGGCATCATTTGACAAGTCACTAGTATTAGACTGTGATAATTAGGCATTGTCTGATGAAATTTGCATTAAGACTGATCAGCAGCTTGAAGATTTGTTCATTAAAGGTGTTACAAAAGTCTAAGCTAGAGCATACTCTAGACAAGCTGGGTATGATTACCATCTCTGCTCAGCTTGAGGGGGAAGCTATATGTTATTTTTCAGTTTTGGGGGCAGATTTTATTACTGTTTTCCATGTTTTAGTGGGAAGTTATAGGAGTATTTTCCTTGCTGTACATGACTAGGGGTATGCTCATCTTTTTGGTGTATTATGAGGTAATATAAATAATAGGAGGCTGCATGCCCCACACTTTTTCCCTCTCAAAACTTGTGTTTTCTTTTCTTTCTTCTACTTTTCTTCCTTTTTCTCTTCTAAATTAATACATTCACACTATAAATCTACAAGAAAAATTAACAAGCATCTATAAAACAGCCTCTGGTCCAATACAGAGATGTCATCAAAATAATTTTTGATTGATGCAGCTTGGATAACCTTGGGAATTAAGGGCATCTTTTATTGGACCCCAAGATCTGCCAACAGTGTAGCTGATGCATTAGCAAAAGAAGATGTAAACAGGAGCCAATTAAAAAGCCAGTACACATGATGCATTTTCCCAGGCAATCAACTTATTCATAAGCATCTTGATAAAGGAGCCAAATAGTCAAATTTTCAATTTTTTGGGTGTTCATGTATTTTCTGTATGTTTAGACAGCAGGACATTTAGGTCATTTTAAATGTCTGCGGGGTCCAGTTTTGTAGCTTGATTTGTCTAGCTATAGTTAGTTGTATTTAAAGTTTCAAATCCATTGGCTAGCCATTTGGAAGTTAATATGTTTCCTTAATTTCAATGTTTCCTAGTTCTAAAGTGTCTATATAAAGGTGTGTAACAAAATATCAGTATATGTATGTATTTTGAGTAAAACATGTGATGATTGATCTTGGAATGAGTCTGTATTTCCTAGTTCTTCTCTCTAATTTTGCAAACAACCATTACAATCGTTGACAGCTCTTAATTACCAAAAAAAAAATCATTGACAGCTATCAAATTCTTCAACCAAGGAGTTGATTCAGCATCTCTAAAGGATTGAAATTGATCCAGGTACATTTAATCTTCAATTTACACCAAAACCAAAAAAAATCTTGCTTTGGCAGTTTTCATCCTTTTTTTGCCAAATTACTTCCAACTGCCCTCGTATTTGGACACCCCATATAGATCTTCATAATGTTAAGTCTACCAAAATTTATCCCAAATCTCCACCTGAAACTCTAGATTACCTAAATTTTGAGTTTTTTTTTCATACCACAGAATTTCTGTCCTCTTGTACAAAATGCAATTCAAATCATACCAAACTCGGTCACCCTAGACAAACCTACATATACAGTTTCATTGAAAATTCCAATGCTGAACCTATTTTCTCTAATTTGAAACTTTTCACAATTTTGTAAATGGCGACAAATCTGTAATTATTGCATAAGCTCCAAGACTTCTCTTAACCTAACCAATCCTTGCTTTTAGTCCTAAAATCACCTCTAGGCTCATCCCAATCTACCCTAAACTCATCTTTCAGTCATTCAAGTCCCACACTAGTATGGTATTTAGGACTACCAACCACCTTGGTACAACATAGATAGGTGATAAGTGTTGGAAGCACTTAGATTTAATGACAAGTTCCATACCGTTTTGGTCTATAACTGTTTTGACTAATGACTAAGCTGTCTAGATAATTATTCCAAAACCAGATCAAAAGTAACTAAGTCAGAATGCTAGTTATTCAGAGTTCAATCAGATTAAGGCAGAATACCCAGATTAAGTTAATGCAAAAATCACCTATCTAAAAACAAAGTTAATGCAAAAATCCTGTAACTAATTCCACCTACAGTAGCTTCTTTTGTTGAACAAGGAACAAAAACTGAAGTGGCTTGTCAGGCTAGAATTGCAATGACAAATAAAATAGTCACAGAATTGGCTGACATGCACCTAAAATGAACAGAACCTTGAAAGTAAAGTTGAACAACTGACAATAACTAAGCAATTGAAATCATGAAGATAACAACAGAAAAGGTCAAATGGCTTCAAGCTGCTAAGAAAAATAATTTCATCAAAATAGAATATGATATGGGGTATTCTTGTAGCTCAGAAATCAAAGAGTCTAAACTTAAAAAGCATTCACACTGGCTGAGGGTTGGGGGTTAGGACAGTTCAAAAGGTTAACATAACTCTCCTTGGGCAAATGGTTCTGACATTTCAGTACTGAACTGGAAAGTCTGTAGAAACAGATTATATCAAGCAAATATGGAACATAGTCAAGACAACAACTAGGCAGGCACCTAGTTGATGAGGCCCATGGAGGGTCACCTCACTTAAGCGCCTAGCTATTTCTTATATGGCACTATAAAATATTTTTGTATTCTTTATTTTTCAGATTATAATAATAAAATAGACATTATTACACTAAATTATTCATTTTGTGGCTTAATAAAGTGTTTTCTTTTTATTATTTTCTTATTCATTAGGGTTCAATCAACACACACATTGGTGTATGCTGTCTTGAACCCTTGGAGACTTCAAAACTTGAACTGATAGGCAAGGAAGAACTTAAGATTTTGTCCAATCAATGCATTCTTCACCACAATATTTTCTGAATTTTCTTTTCTTTCTTCTTTTTCTTCTCACGAATTTGTTGATTTTCTATGTTTTAATATGAACTTTATACCTTTTTTATGAAGATTATTGATAATTACTAATGAAAGTTTACCAGTTGCTATGGAACTTAGGGAATTACCCTAGGATTTAGGGTGTGCCACCTTCTCACCTAGTCACACCTTGGGGCCTTGAAAACTATGATTTGGAATGCGACCCTGGTGAGGTGAACACCTCATATGGCAGTGCAGTGGAGGGGAGTACAGAAGGATCATCAGCTTTTTCAAAGTGGAGTCAAGTTTGAGGTTGAAAATGGAGAAAGGGTGAGGTTTTGGAAGGATGTGTGGGTTGGAGAGTAGCGTTTTAGTACCTCTTTCTTCTCTTTTTGCAATAGCACAAGACAACGAAGTGAGGGTGGTGGAGTGCTATAAGATACACAATGATGAAGCAACATCATGTCCTGAGTTCAGAAGGAGTTTAAGTGATTGAACAATTGAGTCTTTAGTGGAGTTTGCAGCTTATCCAAATTGTTACAACCCCAACCAGCGGTAGGCAACAGAAGAATTTGAGCTTTGGAGAACTCGGGGACATTTTCTGTGAGGTCAATGTTTAGGATGTTGGAACCAATGGAAGTTGGGCTGTATCCCAGCCATAAAGTCTGGAAGGTGGGAGTGTCATCCAAGGCAGTGTTGCATGGACTCTCCTAAATTGACAACCTAACATGTCGGACATACATCCAAGTCCAACACTCCATGGATTCTTGAGGGCACTTCTACATGACATTTCCTTTTTATCTCCTAGCTTATTTGACATAAAAGAACAGATGATCTGCAAGATGAATCCATTTTTGTATCAAAATTCAAATGTCACTTAGTAACAAAGGGCAATATCAGCAGAAGAATCATGGGGGTAGATAATGATGTATGTATAGGTATTTAATGTTAGAATCAAGAACATGAATTGTTTAAATATTATAAACTTTTCCATGGACAAGTCTGCAAGTCCATGTTTTCATCTCTTGCTAAGTCAGACTCTTGGACACACATCGGATTCCAAATCCCATTTCTATGTCCATGCAACACTGAAAGGTTGCCTTTTTAACATGGAAAGAATCAAGGGAGCGGACAATGATGTATGTGTGCCTTATGATTCACATCCAGAATCAGGGAATCGCATTTTCCTACGCTGACAAGGAGATAGCAGGTGTGTTTGGGTTTATTTGAGGTAGGAGTATTTTGGACCCTTTGGACCGAATGGAACAGTTGAATATTCGATCATAAATTGAATCCAAAGGGGAAAATGTTTGGTAGGTTATACTCATGGCCACTTGTTTATAAAACTTTTAGGGGGATTAAGTAAACTCTTTTTCAAAACATAAGTTAAACAGAGTGCATAACATCTCATAGATCAAGTTGTATATCCCTGTATACAATGATTCAGTACTGTATACAGGGACATTTGTAATTTTATCTTTTCAGTTATTCAATTCAATACTTTAAACTTTTCAACCAAAAAAAGATGGCGCCTCTGGGATTTGTTGTATGCAAACATGCCAGGTACCATTAAGGGGAAAGATATTACCCCAAGTTTTTGTGTCATTTTTCCTTTCTTTTTTTTCTTTTTTGCCGGGGGAGGGGGGACAGTTAAAAGTCCATTACACGATGTTGGTCATAGCCATCTGGGTGGTCTAGGGAGAGGTGGACTGAATACAAACCTAACCTTTTGGCACTTGGTTGCACAAAGAAAGCGGCTGGTCCCAAACTCGAACCAGCGTTCTCACGCTTGCCGAGATTTTAGCTGAACACCAAGTAATAGCCCCTTTTTGGGGGGTTGTACTCCAAATTTTCAGAATTTTAAAATTGCTATTGATGACTGTGCCATTCTACGATTCCTATTATAACCCTTCATCTTTCTTAAATTGAATTTTCAGGAATCAAAGTAGAGCAGTATAATTGTAATAAGATTTCAACCAGAAAGACTAACGCCTAAGGAAAAGCTAAAAAAACTCAAAACATAATTACTAACAACCTAATAAGGCATGAAATTTTCAGTATAATAATTCAAGAAGAAAAACGAAGAAAAAAGGGGAAGCAAAAGAATTGACATGGGGATAAATAGTTCCAACTCGACGCGATAGCAAATCAGCAACGAACATGGATTGTTTCATACTATTAAAAAGGAAAAATAGAAACTGATATTCAACATGACCCCTAGCGAATAAACCAGTTAAATATATACATAAAAAGATCAGGGAAATTGAAATGCGTACAGTAAAATCGATGCCGGGGTGATCCGAGCTCCAGAAGATCTCGTGATCCACAACAACAAAGTTTCCGGAAACAGAATCACCTTCGTAGAGCACGTACTCGTACACGCACTCAACGTCATTTACAGTAATTGAAAGAGCGGAAAGATGGCGAAAAAAGCTAAGCAGAAGCCCTAGAAACAGAAACATCTCCACGGATCCGAACCTCCTCCGCCCCATCGATTTCACGTTAATCTGATACCTCTTCGAGCTCTGAAACGAATATGGAGAGAGAGAGAGAGAGAGAGAGAGAGAACCAACTGTTATTTCGATCTGTTACAAATTTCTTAAGGTTCTAATTGGAGAGCTCCTCCTCTTCCTACGTTGAGTCAGAAAAGTCAGGTTACAAAATAGAAATAGAAACCAAAATAAAGAGAATGAGGGTTGTTTAGGGCAAATCCAAATTTAAACGGGGCACATCCCTTGTGAAAATACAAAAAATACCCCTGTTAAAATACACGAGTACATATGGATGGGGTTCCTCTCTTTTCAAAAGAGTGAAAAACTAAACAAATAACAACTTATATTCCGATCAAAACTATAAGGAAGGAGAATAAATAAAAATATGTAGAGTGAAAAATCTTGTATTTTTGTATGTATTTATACTGCATATTTATATTTGTATTTGTATTAATTTGGAAAGAGTATACATACAAATTGTATAGTGCACATATATACAAAATTCAAGGTTTTGCATTCTTACTCTTTTTAAATTGAGCCTAAGGCTGTGTTTAGTTTCAATGCAAATAAATTTGTACTGATACAAAATTATGATAGTGCAAATGATTTTAGTATAAATTCTGACCTGTTTTTGTTTTAATATTTTGTTTGATTGCAATACAAATGAAGTAAATTAAGACATGAAGCAGAATAAAGTAAAATCCAAAACAAGATTTTGCATTTGTATTAGTGCAATGCAACCAAACACAACCAAGGTGAAATTGTTGCAAATGTTGTATGAAATGACAAAATTTTCTTTCTATTAATGAATTAGTAGAAGCATGCCTTATAATTTATGAGTTGTTTAGTTCGATTGCTATTTATTTAATAATGTTTTCTACAACATTCATCTTGAAAAATGAGAAAAACGATTGAAAAATGTTTTTCAATGTTTTTCACAATTGGGCACTATTGCTATGTTTGGTTTGAAGGAAAAGGTAGGGAAAGGAAAGGAGAGGTATGAAAATCTATACAAAGTTTGTAAAGGTTTCCTTGTCTTTCCCTACTTTTTCCTTCAAACCAAACATAGTTAAATGTCACGTAAGCTCAAAGAAAAAAATGCCTTGGTGTTGAGGATTGTTAAAAAGAAGTTTCCCCAATAATGGCTCTCACACAAACTGAAACAAACGATTGAACCAAACGGCATTTCAACAATGTGGTCATGAGACTAGCACTGATTTTCAGATAACAACAATGGAATCAAACGCCATCCTAAGCATTGGAACGGAGAAACTAGGTCATGAGACTCATCTACATGATACGATGGTTATTATTATTATTTTTATGTTTTTTTTTTAAGCCATGATAAGATGGTTTATTGATATGTTATTTTATATGTTTTTTGATTTTGTTGTAGAATATGTTTTATTATTCAAATTAATTATTTTAGTTGTTTGTATCTTGTTGGTTTAAAATATTTTGATTTTTTCTTTGAATTTTTGTTTCCTTAACCGATATACTATTTTAGGTTACAACTGAGTATTTGTCTTGGTAAAATAGTGTAAGAGCAATAAAAGGATAAAACAAAATAAGTGATTTAGTATGTATTTGGTATAGCTTCCGTTTATTAAATAAATTTTTGTACTTTATTTGTCTTCAAAACCGAGAAAAGTATTTGATAAACCATTTATTGACAACTGAGCGCCATTAGGCGCCACATCAGAAGAACAGTGAATAAACGCTCAGTTGTTGGAAAAAGCTTTAAAATGAAATGTCCCCCAATGGTTGATGCGCACATAAATCAATATGATGGAATAAATGATGTTTTAGCAATGACATGACACTGTTTATCAAATAAATGAAAGCCATACAAAACACCGCCTTAATTTGTACGGCGTTCACAATAAAATATGTACTTCATATGGCATAGATAACATGGTATTAGAGGTGTAAATTGGGTCATGCTGCCCCCAACCAATACGATTTTGAGCCGGCCCGGCACAACACAATTGTATGGGTCATGTTAGGCCTGGGGTTGTAGGTCTATGGGCTGGCATGGCACAACACGACCGAGCAGGCCGTGCCTCCCGTGGCCCATCCCAACTTATAAAATATATATAATTTTATTATTGCATATATAAACAATTGTATACATAAAAATTCATAAAAAATAAAAATTTAAGATCTTTTTTTTTTTATTTTTGTCTATTTTTAATTTATATTAAAATTTTCAATATTTCTTCAACATTTTTAAAAAAATATGGCTTGACTTGATCCACTGCCTGGCCTGGCCTAAGGCTCAACCTGCGGACCAGCCTGGCCAATGGCACGGGCCCATGCCAGGCTGACACCCCAAAATATCGCAAGGGTGGAAAGCAGAGCCGGATTGACACCTCTACATGGTATAAATAGATATATCGTAAATAAATATAATGGCGTTTTCTTGGTCTTTGTTGCATCTTTTTCTGCCATATAAATTATCCGAGTTCTACATGAATATGAAGAAAGAAACTCTACCTGAGCCAACACATTGTTTTGTTTTATTGTTATACAATAATATGTAATTTCAGATTTTGTGCTTTGTTTTTTTTTTGTATTTTTATATTTTAGTAACGTTTTTATTCATTATATCAAGACCACTGGATCAACCCAGTGGTCAGGCCTGTTTGACCTATGTCGCAACCGGTTCTGTGTCCCGTCCAAGTATCACAACATAGGTATTACTTTCCCAATTTGTATATTAAGGCAATTTCAATGCAATGACCATCTATCCCTGCATATTAAAATTGTTTCCCAATGCTCTTCGCAATTTCCCCAATGCACCATTCACTAATGATATAGAACCAGCCAAGAAACCCCTGGCAATTTTTACTTGCATAATCAATTCAAATCTAACGTCTCTTCCAGTGATGTTTTCCCTCAATGGTTGTTGAACCTCAAAGGCAAACCTATGTTAATAACCATTTTGTTCTAGTGTAGTGACAGGCTTACCGCTTCTGTCAAAAGAAGATTCAGACCTCCAACATCAGGCAATCAGGCCATCCCAAGTCCACTTGCCCATGTCTCCTGCTAAAACCGTGGAAAACTTAGGATCATAAAAACCAGAGTTGGAGGATTTGATCTTCATGCAATCTACCACATCGTTACATTGTAACAGTGTTTGATCTTTATGTCAAATTGTCAAGCAGAAAACTTGGATCATAAACCATAGTTGGATAATTTGTTTCAGAAAACATCAATCCTAATTCACTCTTTCTGAGCACGACAAAAATACAGCCAATTTCAACTATAAAGAGGATTGGAGATACCCAATCAAGTCAATTTAGGGAGCATTCATTCTCATAAAGACGGAAACCTGAAATTCATAGTCTTGCCCATAATTCTAATTACTTGAAACCTCACACCGAAGGTGTACACTGTACAGTGCTTCTTGGAGGAATCGGTACCATGGTCCACTGACTCCGTAGTAAATGTTCTTCACCCTTAAAAATTTGTAAAGGATCTCCGTCCAGAGAGTGGCATTCTTGGTTCTCCCAAAACTCTCCTTTCCATAACGCAACGCCAATGTTGAGAAGCAATGGTTTCTCCATGGAATCCTGAACCTTTACCCTCAGATGGGCCAGGGGGGGCAAAGGCCAGAGAGAGGGACAAAAGAGGTTGCCCAGGTAAATTGAACAGGGTAAGAACGTTACCACTTACCAGTAGATCAAATTTGGTTGAGCTTCAATATTTTCACCATACAGGATTGCACTAAAAACAACTTCACACCCACCTCTCTTATATTCCAGTTGCATCATTGGCCGCCTCCTCGAAAGAGGCAGACAGGCATTCAGCAAGGCTAGACTGCGAACTGAATTCATTGCTAGTTTCTGAAATTCTGGCCTTTTTCATATTAATTGATTTTGGAAGCCAAGATCTTAGAGAGTCGGGTGTATCTTGACAATTGGATAGAATTGGTCTCCTAATCACAGGCTTCAAGAACTTCCACGGATCATCCATCATGGATTTGTTGTAGAACAGCTCTGGCCTATCCCGTGCTGATACATAAGCATGGGAGCCTCGCCCTCTTCCTCTACCCCGTCCTGAACCATTACGAGGACTGTTGAAATGGTAATTGCAGCCTCTTCCTGAGCTAACGTTTGGGTTACCTCCCCATCCTGCTCGATTTCTGGGACTGTTGCCAAAGCGGTAACTACCACCTATGCCTGAACCAGGACTAGGGCTACCACCCCGTCCAAGACCAGGACTGGGGAAACCACCACCCCTTGGTGAGTTGAAGGGAAAGCCATAACCAGGCATGCCAGGAGATCTGTTCCGGGGCCCAGGAGTTTCTCGGTAACCAGGGAAAGGACTAGTCATTCCCATTGGGCTTCTCCAAGAATCAGGACCATGAAAGGCCATATGTGTTTCATTTGTCCTATGATCAGGGGAATTATTAGCCTGGAACTGATGAGCAGGAGACACAGACATGAATGGGCTCCTCGGACCTGCTGAAACAGAAGAATGACATTCAGACTCGGGTGTTAACAACTTCTTTCCATCTTAAACTATACAAATAAAAAAAAAAATTACATATTAATGAACAAAATAAATTAAACTTATAGTTCATAGAATGTGACTATGGTGCTGCACGTTCTGAAGGACTAAATGGGAAGATCCCAGCAAATCTGTTTAAAACACAACTTATATGCCACTATTTTGTTAATGCATAGTCTACAGAACTAGAAAAATCACCTCAGTAACCATGTTCTTAGGTCTCTAACTTTCATGCTTGTAAATGTTCATACCTTTCTGTTATAATGACAAATCCCTTATACATTAATTAGACAAGACATCCTGATTCCCCATTTCCCAAAATAACATTCCATCAACTTTTTGAAGGCCTTTGGCCCAAGACTTTCTGAGTAACAGGTATCTTGTAAGATATTGTCAGATTTTCAGTAAATTACAAGGCAACAAAAAGCTAAAAGTCTGGTCATAAAACAATCGCTATCAGATTTATGAAGAAGCCAAAAAATTAACAGGCAACTTTCTGCATTGACAATCAATCTAGCAAATCAGCTTTCTGCATTGTTGGCAACTTTGTTATACCTGAAGGAGATAATGATGGCCTAGTCATAGGAGAACCACTGCTAATAGAAGGTGAGGTATAACTTTGTGACATCTGGTTGCTGTTGCTCCTTCTCTTGTTACCAGAGAAAGCTGACATAGGGTCTGTGTAATAATCAAACCTCGAAACAACATGTGAATTTTCCTTGGCCAGTGGAGTTGCAGTTGGTTCAATTAATGGATTGGATAGGTACCCCTGTGCTGTAGAACTGTCAACCTTACAAGAATCTTCAGACTGAGCAGCCTCTAGGCGCATTGCTTTCAGCCTTTCTCTTCTCTTCTCTGCTTCCTCCATCTGATTTCAAGGTTGCCAAAAAGAAAGAATAGGAAAAAAAAAGTCAAAGCAGGCATCAGTTTGTGTATCCATGTTCAACCACACATGTAAATTAGAAATATCTTGGTAATGGCCATAGTTATCTCAAAGAAAATAAGACATACTTGAGTTCTTAATAAAAAGTAGGGATGCATCATATGAAGATTTTGCAAAAAATGTAGATTTTTTTCTGTCCTTTTATTTATTTCTTATTTTACAAAGGCTATACATGAAATCAAGAATCATACATGATATGTTTTGTAGCTAAAACCCTTCTAGTTTTCTCAAAGAAAGATAAAGAGCAAACTTTGCCCTTGCCCACATTCCTGCCTGTGTAAGGAGATAAAAATTCCATCTTATAATCATTAAGGAAGGAAGGTTACTATATCTCATTTGCGGCTAATAAAAAATATTCTTCTCAAAACAATAAGTAGCACTCAACCAATGTAAGTTGCTTGTTTCAATTGTAAGCTCATGGGGCATCAAACAATTAATCAAAACCAGTAATTAGTATTATCTGCATGATTTTGGACCAAAAATAAGTATCCCAACTTCCACAGACACAAAAGAAAAAAATGCAAATTTGCATGATCTCAAAATTGTTATGCAACATAAATTCTTTGAAGAATGATTACCAAACAAGAATTATTAAAAATTGAGATATTTTCTACCTTGATTACATTAATTGCATAAAAACAACACAGAGTAAGACCACATCCAACAATCACAAATAGAAATAGATTAACAAATATTTGGCGAGTTCAAACATATCAAGCAAATGCTAATCTATGTCATCGAACCAAATTAGAGGTCTTGACAAAAAATACAAAAACAAACAATTCCCGGATCAGCCCTTAACTAGATGGAACCCAAAAGATAGATAGGTTCTATCATCTCCACTTGAAAATAAGATAAATTGCTAATAGAACAAACTTGGAAATAAAAGGGAAAAATGAACTAGAACAACCTGGTTTGACATATCTGGTGCAAGATTGGAATATTTCATTTAGAATTACGTGATTTACAAACACACACACACACACACACACAGAGTTGTATCTCTGTTCAATGACTTTTTTTTTGTTGCAACATTCAGGTTGGAGGTTGATATCAGGGAAAGTTGCAGCCAGGCAGAAAAGCACAAGGGAGTTAGCAAGGCACATGAAAAAGTCACCAACTATCTTTTTCTAGGCTTTTGTTTTGACTCTTTCTTGGTACCAATAACCATGTAGTCTAGGTGATCAATTGGCATCTCCGCATCAAGGGAGCAAACCTGTGGAAAGGCAGGCCGCAGGCACTTTACAATACTTAGGGACTTGTGGCTGGACCAGATCAGACCTGGTACCTGGTATAAGGGACATCGTGCAATCCCAACCAGGCCAAACCAGCACAACTAACCTAAAATCTGGGCCAAGATGCAGTCCTAAAGGGGCATTCTGGTCACATTTACCAGCATGTGCAGTTTCATAAATAAGTAAAATAGAGGTTAGAACCTCATATTCTTGGATCTCTCAATATTTCTTCTCTTCTCTTCTCTCATTTCCTTCTCTTCTATTCTAATTTCTTCTAAGTCTGAAACTGATTATATTAGAAAATCATACATTATCATCATCACCATCATCTAAGCCTTATCCCAACCATACAGGGTCAGTTACATGAATCCTTTTAGGATTCAGATTACAATTACATTAGAAAACTAAACAAGTTTTGGAAATTCCAGTGCCTGTAAGAGGAGACAAGTTCTTGAAAGTAGGAGGGGATATACTGCATAAAGATTATATAAAACTTGTTGGACGCAAGGTTCTAAGTATCCATACACCTTTGTGTATCGGCAGAGGTGTATTGGTACTTTAAACCATGCTCCTTTCAATTTTTTTTTCCAAATTTCGGTTTTATATTTTTATATTTATTATTCACTAAAAAATTGGGTACCTGTAAACAGGTGTATTGGGTACCCAAAGATACGATACGATATGCCTGATACAGGGCGTATCGTATCAATGCTTCGAAACTTGGTTGGACGTATAACATATTGATGAGAGCATGCATTCAAATGCATAAATGTGCTCATGCACATGCATACAAACACCATATACAAAGGAAAAATATAGAGAGTATACATGAACATTGCAATGGTAATATAATTCAGACACTGGATATTGCTTTAGTTTACTCCATTTCTCAAGATAGGTGGGATATAACTAAGAAAAAGAATCAGCACAGCTCTCCATGTCCAATCAAAGTCAAGAGACATAGAAGTTTGGCAGTTTGGTTAGTAGTTCTAAAATCTGTTGCAAACCTTCTTTTAATTAATTAAAAGTTCTTATATGAGCTTGAATAAACACATTTCTGACCTGTTTCAGATTTTAAATTTCTTACATCAAAATGTCTCTATTGCAAATTTTTTCAAGTTTCTTAAGTTAGTATATGTTGTGCTTAACAGATTCTAATATAGAAACGTCGAGACCTCTTTCAACCTTATCCTGAAGCATGAAAAAGTTGCCTTTCGAGAAAGTAATTCTGTTCAACTCTGCTTTTCATGATGGTTCTCTAGAGGTATATCCATGCAAGAAGAGTATTCTAATGATGATAAGAAAGTATGCCAAAATGACGTGCTACCTATATATACAACTACAAACAAGCAGAGGCTCATATACATCATATACAGCTAACCCCTCAATTTGAAATTAAAAAAATGATTTGCCAGTCAATACAGGAGCAATAAAGATTCTGCAGTTATCATTTAAGTACTAAAGAGTGCCTACGTTTTGGACTTTAATGTTCATTGAAGATTGGTATGAGCCTAATGATTCAAGAAGAGGATGTGTAGCTCCTAGTTATCATTGCTATGTTAATATTGTACTCTCTTGCCTCCAGTATTCTTTATTCAATTGTTTTACTTTGCTTCCTGATTATCAATCTAAAACACTAATTCTTGATTCCCCTGAACTTGTTACCCTTTCTTCTTGATTTTTCAACTTAGAATTTCATTTGAGTAGTAACTATTTTTAAAACTCTTAACTATTTCTGGAATTAATTAGTAAATACAGGTCTCAAATACTGGAATCTGAAATCTATGAATAAATCATAGAATGCCAAGCTGAAACCAAAAGCAACATCAAAAAATAGATAACTTCAAATTGAACAAATTTGCACTTGTTCACCCTTCCCATCCTAGATATTCTTTTTTTCATTTAATAGTTTTCAGTACCACCTAACTTCAAATTTATACAAATTTGCACTTGTATATGGAAGAAGAACAGAGGTAAGAAAAAGCTAAAAGTGACCAAGTAATCAGCCAATCCGCCATTTAGCTTATGTATTTATAATGAAATAGACGCTCTCAAGATGTTGGAATTTGATCCATTTATAGTGCCCTTGGCATTTTTTTTCTTTTTTTGATAAGTTGTGTCTGGCATTTTCTGGACATGAATAACAGCGACAGTTGCTCCCCAATTCGAGGTAATACATGGAGTAAAGCAAATGTGATCAGAAATCAAAAGGTGATGATCCTCAAGAGACAACAGAAAGTGAGACTATATAAAATATTTCAAACCATATACAAGTAGTAACTTCAACTATGAATTCAACTTTTTTTAGAAGGATAAAGAAAAAAAAACTTTATTAAAATAAAAAGGGGATGAACACTTATCAAAAAATAAAAATAAAAAGGGGATGAAATACAACAGAGGTGAAAAGATATCACCAAAGAGAAAAAACACCCCCATATACCCAAAATAAACCAAAGAACCCACAACTTACAAACAACAAAAACCAAGCAAATACCCTGAACACACCCAAAACAGATCCTCAAAGAAACAAGGATCACCAAACCGACAACTGGCCCACATCGAAAATCCCCTTCCTGAATCGCCCCTCTTCAATCTTCATCTGTAAGAACATCTTCCTGGTCTCAGACATCCTCATCCCATCCTTTACTTCCTGCCGAATATGATTTTTTTTTCTTCAATTTCTCTTCCTTTTTTCTTCAACTTTGAAAGACAGAAAACCCAAGATCTGTGACTCGTACATCCTATCATTAGCAGAAGATCCCTCTTGATATATATCCTATGGTAGCTTATTCAAACTAATAATTCAAATTCTGGATATATATCCTTTATCATTATGTTCTAAGATTTCGTAAGAAGCATATACTGATATACAATAGTTCAGCTTAAAATTTTAGTTCTCGACACATTTTGAGCCAAGCAGAACCATAACCTAATCCACATCATCTGTTTTGATCCCTACTAATTTCAGACACATTGGCAACATGTAATCGGCACAGGCCATATAGCCGGATATAGTAGGGTATATGAGAGAGAGAGAGAGAGCTCTAAATAAAGTTAATCAGAGGGAGAGAAATCTTGAGAGTTGAGAAAATAGATAGATATACCAGTTCGTTTAGATGAATCTATTCAAAACAAAAAAGAAAATACTTTGGCAGGAATGCAAAAAACCAAAGGGTAGTAGATTGGAAGCTTTCATAGAACTGACTTTATCAACATTAAACCACCCCCTTTTGAAACGTAACTTCTCTTCATGAAGCAAGTCTGTTCTCACACTTTCCAATCACTGGGTCCCAGAAGCTCACACACCTCGGATTTCCTCCTAAAGGCATACCCAAATACACTACCAGGCCAGTTCTCCACATTACAACCAAGGGCATGTAGTAATATGTGCCTCCAAGAATCGAATGGTATCATCAGCTAATTGCAAATGTGAGACCTTTATCTCATTCCTTCCAACAACAAAAGCACTCAGAAGATTCATCTGCTTTGCTTTCTCAATGAAATTACTCAAAATGTCAGTCGCAAGAGTAAATAGCAAGGGGGGTAAAGGGCAGCCTTATTGTAACCCTCTGTTGGATTTAAAATACCCTCCAGGCATATCATTTAACAAAAGAGAGAACCAAGCATTCATTATGCAACCTCCGATCCATTTCACTCACCTGCTACCAAAACCTTTTAGTTCCATTACCCTCTCCATAAGCAATCATAGTTCACCCTATCATAAGCCTTTCAAGATCAAGCTTCACTACAACTCCTGATCCACCACCATCTTCTATCATCCACACATTCAATGATTACTAAAACACAGTCAATGATCTGCGGCCCCTTAACAAAGGCAAACTGAAAAGGAGAAGTCATTTCACCTAGAACTGCCTTTAGTTTGCCCACCAGCACCTGAATTTTGGACTTTAAAGTTCATTGAAGATTGGTATGAGCCCGATGATTCAAGAAGAGAATGTATAGATCCTAATTATCCCTCTGCTATGTTAATGTTGTACTCTCTTGCCTCCTTTATTCAGTTGTTTTACTTTGCTTCCTGATTATCAATCTAAAACTAATTCTTGATTCCCCTGAACTACTTACTCTTTATTCTGGAATTAATTAGTAAAGTCAGGTCTGAAATACTGGAATTTAAAGTCTATGAATTAACCAATGCCAAACTGAAACTCAAAGTAATATAAAAATAGATAATCTTAAATCCATCAAAGTTCAACTCATTGACCCTTCCCTCCCTAGATGTTCTTTTTACTTAACAGTTTCAGTACCATCTAATCTAACCCCCTAAAATTGACCTGATTGAAAACCCTAGCCCAGTTTTTTTTTTCACTTTTCCCTTTCCCTTTTGAATTTCTTGAAGCTTACTCCCTTAGACTGCAAAGCCCTACTACACAGGAAAAATGATGAGGGATTTTTTACCCTTTGCAAAAAACATGAAGATAATGTCAAGAAATACACCATTGCAAGGCACAAACTGGTGAAAAGAAGCTTGTATATGGAAGAGAAACACAGGTATGAAAAAGCTCAAAATAGCTGTGTGTGCCATGAAAACAACCAAGTAATCAACCAGTCCAACATTTAGCAGATGTATTTATACTGAAATAGACGCTCTAAAGATGTTGGAATTTGATCCACATATGTTGTCTATGACAGACATTTTCTACATGATTAACAGTAAAAGTTGCTCCCCAATTTGAGATGGAGTAAACCAAATGGGGAGCAGAAGGTAGTGATCCTCAAGAGACAATGGGAAGTTGGAGTATATAAAATATTTGGAAACGTATACAAACAGCAACTTGAACTGCGGAGTCAAATTTGAAAGATGAGATCTGTGACTCGTACATCCTATCATCGGCAGGAAAAAACCCTCTTGATATATATCCTCTGGTAGCTCATCCAAACTAATAATCCAGGTTCTGATATAAGGGGAACAAACTCAATTCTAACTAAACCACCCGTAAGAATAAGGGTTAAGAATGCTAGAAAGAGAACCCATGATTGTCCTTTAACATTATGGTCTCAGATTTCGTTAGAAGCATATATAAAAGCTTAGCTTGAAATTATAGTTATCGACACATTTTGAGCTAAGCAGAACCATAACCTAATCCACATGATGTGTTTCAATTCCGACTAATTTCAGACACCTCACGTAGCCATATAAAATAGGGAGTGATAGGAAGAGAAAAAGCGCTCTAAAATAGGGATTATCAGAGGGAGAGATAGCTTGGGGAAATAGTTAGTTATACCAGTTCGTGTAGATGGATCTATTCAAAACGAAAAAAGAAAATAGTCGGTAGTCTGCTTCCTTCGCCAATACCAGCAGCAACTCTGTAACATACAAAGAAAGAAAATAGAAATTTAAGGTTGCAACGTTCTGATCAAAGAAACCAATGAACAAATTTAACCCCCATCCGCACCCCCCCCCCCCCGAAAAAGAAAAACGAAAAAAAAAAGAAAGCTGGCTCGAAAGCCTGGACCTTGTGTAAGTTTCGTCCTGTGTGTGCCGCCGTTCCAGACCTCAACAGAGGTAGAGGGACTGAGGGGGCTCGTCGGCTGAGAAACGGGAAAGAAATGATCTTTCTCTCCTCGATTTCTCCAACGATCAGAACGCACTGATTTACTATTAAACCCTTTTTGTTTGATCACGGGCGGGCATCGGTGCATGCATTGGTGTATAAAATGGGGTTTTGTATATTTTGAATGTTTATACACCCGACTCTCTAAGATCTTATAGCCTTTCTGAATAAATAAAAAAAAAACAGCATTTATGCCTCGTTCCGTTTGGATAAATGACTTATTTAGAAAAATGTACTTGTTTGAAAGTATTTTTTGAAAAATATTTATTCCGATAATAACATTTATATATTTTTTTATTCTACGAGTAAAGTAAAGGAGTATAGTGTCCGATTTATCCAAAAAAGTGACCTTATTAAAAGAACAATATTTTCCCATCAGGTATTAGAAATTTTTTATACACAAGTAAGATTCCATTTGGCAACATTCTCGGGAACATATTTCTCTTGTTTCTAACATTCCCACATAATAGAAACACATTTGGGAAAAAAAAAAAAAGAAGAGAAGTTGAGAACATCCGAAATTCGTGTTATTTAGGAGTGACAAAATTGACACTCTCATCTCTTACACTACACCTTACTAAATAATAATACTTGTCCTTGATATCATTGCTTTGAATTGTAGCAATATCTTTCCCTAACTTGATGCCATCTATCCAAGACAAACCCTTTATACTAAAAACATTCTCTTTTGACTAGCCTAGAATGAGTTAGGAGAACTCAAGATACCATTGGAGACATAAAAGAGTAAGAAAAAAAAAAATGAGAGAATAAGAAGAAGAAAATGAGTGAAATAATAAGATGAATAATAAAGGAAAGAAAACCAATAAAATAAAACAATCAAGACAAACAAATTTAAAATCAGCTATACTTTTGCCCCTTGTATGATGAAAACATTTGCTTTCTTGACATTTACACCAAAAGAAATTAAAAGAGGCAAAACACAAAGTCTACACCGAACAAACACAACGTTTTTTGTTTCATTTTGTTCTCTTTATAGTCCAATACATTCATGTAATGAGGTTGGGATGGCTGGTTCTATTTATAATCCAACATGTTCAAGTCGGGTAGTATGTAAAAATTTTACTAGATCAGTATTTAACAAAAGGCATGACCTTAGCAAGCTTGATTAGTTATGCTTTTTAATGAATAACTGAAACATTTCATTAAAACTGAAATACCTATAAGTCCCAACCTCTCCACATTCAGCTTTTTAATGAATAACAAAAGGCACTTGATTAGTTATGCTTTTTAATAGAAATTTGGGAACCGAAAGATAATAAACAAAACTAAAAGGTAAAAATATGATGTAGCAATAATACACAGATAAGGAACGAAAAGTGTTGAGGTAGAAAGAAAGAGAAAGACACAACTCCCCCCCCCCCCCTCTCTCTCTCTCTTTTATATATATATATATATATCACAATCTCCTTTTTTTTTTTGTTTTCTTAGTTAAAGACTGAAATTCTTTAGTATTCCTTGAATCACAACATGTGGCAGAAATCACAATCTCCCCCTTTTTTGTTTTCTCAATTAAAGGCTGAGATTCTTTAGAATTCCTTGAATCACAAAGTAGAGTTTTTTAGGTTTCAGTATAATACGAGTTCAGGCAGGACCCACAGATTTCTACTCATTCACATTCATGGTAAGTAGTTAGCTAGGAACTAACAGACCTGATTTTCTTTTCTTCTACCACGAGCTTTAAGTCGATTTGAAGGAGAGTGCATTCATATTCAAATTTATCTGCTTTTCTTGGAATTCTTGTATGTAGGAGTACATTCCTCATTTAAGAATGGAAGATTATTGACAGTACCCTTTTCTAAAATTACTTAGAAAAGGGTAAGGCATTTAGAAAATTTTAAATAGTTAGATGAGATTTTTTTCTAAAATTAACTGACTGAATATTAACAGAGGGGGGTTTTTGTCTAACAGCCAAAGTTCAGGAGGGGTATTTGTCGCAAAAGACTGACCCCATAGCACAGGAGGGGTTCTTGTAATTTACCTTTTTTTTAATCTTGAAATTTTGAAAGTTTCAGACAAATCTATGGTTGCAAAACAAGCAAATGCAGTGAAGGGTTCAAATGAACTAGACTCTTACGGCAAGTCCGTCCAAATTTCAAATCTGTTAACTAGAACCTAGGAACATTAATAACGTTCACTCTTTCTGTTAAGTATGGTGTCCCAAAGAAATCATTGTACAGTAGAAGCATCTGGAGCATCCTTCCTTTCATTTTGCAGAACTGTCCTGTTCATGGTAAGTATACTACTAAGATGGAAGGTACAAGTATTGTTGGCATGACCATTGTCATCATCATTTGTTACGTTTTCATGGCATGACCATTGCTGTCAAAGAACCCATCTCAATGAAGTTGGATATAACAAGATTAAAAATCTTATCTATGTGATAAAGAGAATCAATCTTAGTAGCTCCAGGTCCACTAGCTTAACCAATCTAATACAGACTTGACTTCCTTCAGCCCACAAAGAACAAAAAATACTCGGTTGATAGACTCCATTTTACATAACTGTAACTCTAGATTGAAGAATAGAGTATGTTGTAAAGAAACTCTGCTAGAAAATATATATATATATATATATATATATATATATATATATATATATATATATATATATATATCAAATCAATCTTTCTTCTTTGATGTAAGGTGGGAAATGTAGCAAGACAAATAATCCCAATTGGTTTCATGAAGTTAACTTTCATTTCATAAGTTGTAGTAATGTTTTCAAGAATGAAAGCAAATTAAAATTTGTATGGGATGATAACAATTGTCTCAATTTTCCTTGAGAGGATGGGGCTTACAAAGTCCGAGTAAGTGCTTGGTATGTAGTCGTTTCCTCAAGTTCAGGTACAAACGTTGCATGAAGAAATGATCACGATATCAAACAACCACCAAACGTTCTTGTAAATTTCACCCAACTTTAGTGGGGGTGTTCTTCTTTTGGATTTTGGGAGGGGGGAAGTTGGTCAATGGGATTTTGGTTCCCATTAATCAAGAATCCTATGTTCTTTTTCATATTTATGTGGGGACTAAGGAAAGTTTATTTTCCTATATATCATTTACCCAGGTAAGTGATACCTATCTCCTAAGTGGGCAAATAACTTTTCCACCTAGGGGAAAAGTTGGCAACACTTGAATGGGACAAAAATGCCCATTTTAATAGTGGATTTTTATAGCTAAAATGGTCATTGCCTTATTTACCTCAGAAATAAAAGAACATGGGTGAATGCACTTCCCTTGGCAAGTGTTTCATAGGAAAAATTTACCTAGGTAATTGCATTTACCCAGGTAAGTAACTTACCGAAAAACAAAGGAGGCCTTAGGAGTAATATGACAATGCTTGATATGCTTGAACAAAAAACTTATTGTTTCATCATTAAGCAAACACAAAACAATTAAATCAAACATTAAAATATATATTCATGGGTAAGTGAAAAACCAAGATGAACATGGAAAAATAAATAAACAAACATTAGAATACCCATCAAATTTTGTGGAGTGCATCTCCCTTTAGGAGAAGACTAAGACATAAAGAAAGATGATAACTTGTTTTATGTACGGATAAAATCTTGAAAATCATTAAGTAATAAGGTTTCCAAAAATAATTATATGCAATAATCAGTACGAAAAATTCAAAAAAGAAGACAAACAGATAAGACACAACTGAGGGAAGGGGAGCCAAAGATTAAAAATTTCAAGACACACTAGTACGAATCTAATCCCAACATGGTTTCGTTCCTCACACCCCTTGTTGGGAGGATGCACAAAACATAGTAGAAAGAAGTGTGGTCGTTCTTCGAAAAAGAAGACATACTTGTGTTACTACTCGAAAAAAACAGACGTTGGAGAAGACTTGTTGCAGCGTTCACCCTGTAAATGACACTGGTAGGGAGGAAAGCGAGTGAGAGATAAAACAATAGATTCTGTATACTAAGAAAAATGGCAAAAAAAAAAAAAAACGTTTTGCCTTGGTCACTAGTTTTTTGTCATCGTTCACCATTAACAATAAGCAAACCATAGTTTTCACTGAAGTCCTTGATCGTTCACCGTCAATTCAACGTTCACTGGCCCCTATGTTGTGCAAGTCAGAGGAAAGCCATTAGAGGTGAAGTTTATTTGGTTAGGAAAAATGTCTAAAATGCACACGTATACATAAATTTGAAGGATGATGTAGGAACCACACAATGTCCATTTTTGTCACTCCTAGAGAACACGGATTTTGGACGTTGTTCTCACTGTAGAACGGTTGTACCGGTCCCAAGTTTATACTTGAAATCTATAATTATCTACGATAAAAGCAACTTAAACCTTGAGTTTTGATGATATGACCTTAACAAAAATGATTAAGGTTAAGATAGAATCCCGTGTAGGTTAGTTTTCTTTGTTTTTCGAATTTGTTGGTTGCTTTTCTCTTTGTTCGGGGTTGGCATGAGATGGTAGGCTTTGTGTTTTGTATATTGGTTTTGGGTAAGGTAGGCTATGTCCTCCCTTGTATTATGTTTTTCCCTTTTGATGATGGCTAATAAAATTTTAAGATGATTTCTCCTCCACCTCAAGTAAATTTAGTCCATGTTTGGGAAGGCTTATTTAATAAGTGCTTAAAACAAGTGCTTTTATTCGAATAAGAACTTATTTGCATTTGGCACCCAATTTTTTACAAGTGTAAAATATTGGGTGTTTGGTGGTCTTTTTCTATAATAAGCATTTATTTGTTCAAAAAGACAACTTTAACCCTTGTTTAGTAATTGGGATGCTTTTTGTTGGTACTTGTGAAGGAAATGGATGAAGTGTGAAGCATTGAGGATACCGCACAACGTGGTAGCCATAAGAGGTTGAGAAGGTCGAGTGTTGCTACATATGAAGGATTCTAAGGAGTAGACTTCAAGCAGTGAAAATTATGTTGTAGACCCACATGCTAGTCCTAGTATTGTTGATATTGTTGTGGGCCTTGTGGCAGTGGTTGTTCATGTCGGTAACTCATATTGTGCATATCTTGCTCCTTGACATTTTAGTTGTGCTACTCAAACAATGTTTCAGTGGGATCATGGAGTATGTTTTGCACCAATTGGTTGTTAAGTTCGTGTTCCATTTTGAAGCCGAGTTGTTGTTGGAGGTCAATCCCCATAGAAACAACGATTATAGAGGCATTGGTATCACCAAAGGGATTGTGATGGTCTAGAATGTCCTATGGGGAGGAGGAATTGGAGAGCTTGAGGTTCTCTTAGTTGTTCATAAGTTGTGTTAGGCTTAAGCAGTCTGTGACAGTTTAAGAAGGATTATCAACCGATATTGCTCCTAGTATCTTATGAAGATTGAAATACTGAGTCACCTACAAAATGTAGGGGCGATTCTAGCAAAGAAAAGGCATGCAAAACCTCTTCCTCCTCCATCAACATCAATAGAGGAAACATCAGCACCACTGGTGCCACCACCTAAGTCAAGAGGTTTTGCTTCATCGTCCAAATTCCTACTTTGACAAGAGGGAAATCGAACATAAGTACACACGCAAAGGCTAAATCACAAACAATCCGCTAGGAAAGAAATCATACCTGAATATTCGATCAAGGAGAATAATCCGCCGCTAGTTGCGGAGGGCAATGGAGAAGAAACAATCGATGGCCCAAACCCAAGGTTTTTTACATTCGAAGAGCATTAATTGAATTATAAAAAATTATTGGGGACAGATTTGGTAGAAAAAATGGAACAAGTGATTATTGTTTAAGCACTTAAAAAATTGGAAATTTGGGCTAAAAAATGAGCACTTGTTTTGGGTTTATTTTCCAAATGCCAATAAGTGCTTAATCGTGTGGTCCTAGCCCAAAATAAGTGCTTATTTGAAGAAGCACTTGTTTTTAGGCACTCCCAAACTTGGCCTTAGGGGTCTTGAAAAAATGTTTATGTAATATCTATCTATACTATTTTAAAGTGAAATTTGCCTTAATTTTGATGTAAGTGTAAGCAAACTCAAAGGATAAAGATGGTCTGGCTCCAAAAGTTTAGAGGGATAGCGATGATTCATGTTGGTGGAAGAGAGGGGGGGGGGAGGAAAGGGAAAAGAGCACAAAGAATCTCTGGTTCACCTCCGATCTCCAAGGAGATGGCACTGTGGCATCTCATTCATTCCATTATAAAGACATTTTGATCTATGTATTTATCAATGATTAGTGAATGTGGGAATGGCATTTGGGGGAAGAGAACTCTACATTTTTTCCCATTTTAATTCCTTTGTGTGTAGATGGGGTTGTTTGACCGTCATTTTTTTGTCATGCAAAGAGACAAATGAAGAGCAAGTTTGATAATTCTTATTTGTAGCACGAAATCATTATCCCTTTCCGATGAGGCATAGATTTCCATTTCCTAGTAGAATCTTGCCAAAGTGTGATGTTACTTTTAAATAAATTTTTCTTTCCTCCTCTATGCTTGTTTAGACCAACTTTGATCTAATGGTAGTTAATCTCAATAGATTTTTTCAATTGATCTGTGTTGCATGTTTCGTAGTGGACTGAGATGAGGGAAAGTAAGTAGATCAACTTGAATCAAGACTATCATTTAATGCCGTAATGTTGATTTCGCGGTATGATAGCTAGAATCATGATCAACATCACTAAGAATGTAGCGGAAAACCTGGTTGTGAATTTGATCTCAACATTGCTAGTTGTAACCTCTGACATCACCATGGACTCCTGATGACCCTCACCACCTTCCTTTTTACCAAGCAAGATTTGGGATAACTAAAACAATATGTGACCTTTGGATTCATTATGCTACTCTATAAAGAATTTTGAATGATCATAGCACTTCCTTCACATTATCTTATTGCATTTAATAGTGAACAAGAATTTGAGAAGAATGTGATCCCTAGAGGCCCATGTAGCCTAATGTACAAATCCATCACATGATCAAAATCCATGTAGCCTGATGTGATCCCTACGAGATCATTTTGAATGATCTCGCAGTCTTGTATTTCTCTATACCAAATTGACTACTCAACTTCTTGCCTCGTTGTTGCCTATCTTGCAACCTCATACCAAACCGGCCTTGCCTCACCCTAGTTATGCCTCGCCTTAATCAAGCCACTCCCCTCGCCACATCCTCGCTTGACCCAACTTTGCCTCGCCCCATTCTCACCTTGCCCCACTTGAGCCACACCCAACCTTGTCTCACCCCAATATGGCCTTGCCCTAAACATGAAATTCCTAAAATTAAACCCTAAAAGGCATTATTTCCTGTACTTTAAATTTCTCAATACCACACTCTTCAAAGAATATCATACATGCATAATAATTGTCGTGTAACCTTGTGTGCTCTCAAAAATGACTCTCAAAGCTTTACACTATGAATTTCAAGCCAATACACAAAGTTTTCAAGTAGAAAGTAATCATTATTTACAATTATTTTTGAAGAATGTCATCCATGAAGTTTTATATGCATATGCTATTGCAACTATTAATCACCAACCATAATATCCCTAGCATTACACAAAAGCCAGGCATTGCACAAAAAGACTAGTAACTTCAATGGCTTTTGCCTTGACGGTGACTTCAAGCATTGCACAAAGGCCCACAACCTCGTTAAATTAAAGTAACTCCGGGAGGCTCTGGCTCGAAGGTAATTATAGAAGAATTTTGTGCCCTAGTGGTCCGACTATATTAGAAGGAAGGCTCAAAAGCCAAACCAGTAACTATGGGGGATCCACTTGACGATAAATCTAAAATAACTAGTAAGTTTGAGGGGCTCCAACTCAACAGTAATTCTAGAATAATTTTGCGTCCCAATGGCCTCACTATATCAAAACAATGGCTTAAAAAGCCAAACTGGTAGCTCTGACTCAATGGCAATTCCAAAAGAAATTTGCACCCTAGTGACTTAACTATATCAAAAGAAAGGCTCAAAAGCCAAACTGAATAACGCTATATGGCTCTAGCTCAATGGTAATTCCATAAGAAATTTGCACCCTAATGGCCCAACAATATCAAAAGAAATGTTTAATGTCAAACTGGTGACTTTAAGGGGCTTTGACTCGATGTTAATTTCATAATATATTACAAAAAAGGTTTTGCGCTTCAAAAGTTCAATGCTATTACAAAAAAGGCTCCACACCTTAAAAGCTTGATGCTACAAATAACGGTTCCGCACCTAAAAAATTCAATGCTATTATAAAAGTCTTTTTGCTTTTATATTGCAAAAGACTTCCTGCCTCAAAGTTTAATGATTATACATACATCAAAGCCCTGGCCTCCCAAGGCACTTATCAAAGCCCCAATCTCCTTAGGCATCTTACTCTCAAGCTTTGGCTTCATTAAGCACTTATTATAGCCCTTGCCTCCCCAGGCACTCTAAGCAAAACCCTAGTCTCCCCAAGCATTAATAAAATCATACTTCATATATTCATACTCATTTACAATATATTTACATGCTATATTCACATACTATGTTTACTCAACTCGTATGGTATACTCACAAAACATATTGACATGCTTACCGGATATGCAATGCCTAGCATTTCTAATCATTACTCATGCGTTGCACTCATACTTAGATATCTCGTGTTTATGCTTACATAGCCCATGATCACAACATACAACTCATCAACAATAGTTCATGCATCTTCATAGGTTAAACTCCTGAACACATATTGATGTTTAATATAGTTCAAAGTCATAAATTTACAAATGTACATACCTCATGATCCATATTCTTAAGCTCAAACACAGAAAAACTACAAGCATACATACATATATCCATTACATACTTATATACT
The DNA here is from genome assembly GCF_055504915.1 of Nelumbo nucifera. Lineage (NCBI taxonomy): Eukaryota > Viridiplantae > Streptophyta > Magnoliopsida > Proteales > Nelumbonaceae > Nelumbo > Nelumbo nucifera. The sequence goes on from NC_142654.1 coordinate 25,158,509, forward strand.
CAGAATGAATTCATATTTTTAAAAATTCGTACTATGATGTACAAAATCATGCAGTCATGTCATAAATATGTGAAATCACAAACTTGGCTTTGTGCCTCATACAATATTTTAAAAGTGTGTCGTGCATTGCACCTCACACACTATTTTAATTGTGCATACCATTTTAATCCCATGCCTCGCTCTTATATATTTGGTCTCATGCCTTATCACATAGGTATGACTTTACACCTTGCGATTACAATACTACTACTCAATGGCCTCACCCTTGACCTTAATTAGTCTAGCTACAATCATGTTTTTACTATCCAACCTCAAGACGTACAACCTTGTATAATTTTTTTCTTAGCTTTGCATACACTAATATTCACATAGACATTTGGGAGCTAATCTTTCGCAAAATCCCTTCTAAATTTATGGGGGTAATTTTTTAAAAAATTCTTCAGACATTTGGGAGCTAATATTTCATAAATTCCTTTAGAATTTTGGGGGCTAGCATTTTAGAAAATTCCTCAAATATTTCGAGGCTAATCTTTCACAAATATCTTCAACAATTTTTGGGCTAATCTTATAAAAATTCCTTAGAGTTAAACCGTCTTGAAGACTAATCCTGTAACAAAAGGTCTTCAACAATAATAGTATATTCAACTTTGGAAGTAACATTTTGCGACCTCACTCCCAAAATGGGGGATGATACTTGAATATAATAGTTAAAATACTCAACCCATTTTCTACTTAACAAATGACTTTCACCATTGTTAAGCAAGGGACTAATGTAAGACAATGGATTTATAATTGTACATCAATTCAACCAACCCAACATAAATCCAAGTTAGACCCAATTGGGTCAAATAAATTATTTGCTAAATATTTACAAGCAATCCAAGATATTAGACATGTACACAAGGGCAAAATGGGCAAAGTGGCAAGAATGAGAAAACACTAGAAAATTACCCGAAACATTATAAATACGGCCCCTTTCCCATATGGGGACTCATTAATAACGTATTAAGAATAGTGGAATACCCATTAACTTAAGATATATTAAACCTATTATGAAGAAGAGAGAACCTCTCTCTCTCTCTCCTTCCTTTCCTTCCTTTCCTCTTTCCATATCTTTTCCACCAACCTAAATCATCGCCATCTCTCTCTGGACTTTCAAAGCCAAACCATATTTCTCCCCCAAATTGACTTACAATAGGTCATAAAAGTTAAATTTAAATATTTAATTCAATTTATGTCTTACCCTTTACTTGATGCACATGAAACTTAGGGGTCTTGAAAAAAAGGGAAAATTCCTTATTAGTACCTTGTACTTTGGGCTTAGCGCCACTTTGGTCCCTTAACTTTAAAACAGGACAATTCAGTATCCGGACTTTCAAAATGTGTTAATTTAGTACATGTCATTAACCATCCGTTAGTTATGTGTATCATGTAACATCATGTGTGACTTAAAACTTTTGAAAATGTCAAAATTACTCATAGAAATAAAACAACATTCATCATCTTCTTACTCGAAAAAATGAAACAGAGGTGTAATCCCTTCTGATTTCCTACCCAAGTTCTTTCCTGAATGCGTCTCAAATCCTCATATGCGTTGTTTGTAGCCATTTAGTTAAACAGGTTTCAACTATGTTGATCCGAGCTTTCCTGGTGGTGTTGGGCCTGAAATCTCCGATTCCATAAAGCAGGTTGGTTTTGTGCATCTCTCTCTGCCCCCAGCGAATAAACCAGTGAGTTTTGCATATCCAAAGATTTTTTCTAAAATTTCCGATTCTGCACTGCATTTCTTCATTTATTTTTTGGTTGCCAAAGATTTTTTTTTCTGAAATTGCCAATTCCACAATGCATTTCTTCATTTCTATATGATTGCCAAAGATTTTTCTATATTCTTTATGAAGGCCATCTTTGAAGGTGTTGAGCAACATAAACAACATTTGCTTTGAGGTGTTGAAGAATGAAAAGTCATTTTATTTTCATTCTTTTCTCTTCAATGCCACTAACATGTGATGTTGGTGTTCTTGTTCTTGTTGCTTGTTTGTATTTTTGAGTCTTAATGTTCTGCTACAATTGCATTTATTATTGTATAAATGTTTTCTTCATCTTTTTCTTTCCCTTGTAATCTTGGTTGGAAATGATTGACAATGGTGCTTATTATGGGTGTCATCCAGTTCTTTTACCCATTTTTTAGGTTACTGAGCTGTGCAATTACAGATGCAAGGAGCAATTTAGGCAATCCTATCACATGGAAACTTTATAAAAAAATGTAGTTCTGCAATACATCTGTGTAGTGGATCTAATGATGCAACCTCTTGTATTTTCACACTTTTAGCATCTGTTTGGCATCAATGTCGTTGCTCCAAAAAACGGTGACACATCAACGCTACATCGGAAAAAATGGTGCTCCAGGAAATGTCTATTTGTTTGGAACTGTTTTTCCATAAAAAAAAATGGTGCTCCAAGCCACGCATTAGACATCGAGAAGGCATGGTTTGAAGCAACATTGAATTTGACATTTTCTCATATTGCAGCTCGTTGTTGCGAATGAGGATGTGATGTGGAAGTGACGTGGACTTCCTATAATGGGTACCAGTGCTAAAAACAAGCATAACTCCAGGAAACGTCATACTTGGCAACAACGTTTCCAAATAGAAAAAAGACATCATTTTCTCAAAAAAATGGTGCTTCCAACCCACACATCAGCAGAACTTTGCAACATTGATGTCAAACATATACTTGGTCAATTTCCCTTGCTTGATTGGAAGAAAATGGTTTTGAAACCACCACCATTTCAGATATCCTTAAAGCCAAGGTAAAGGTGCTGATGGTTCTTGGCTTTGGTGCGCAATAGATGACACTATTTATGATGATGTAAAATCGATGACAGAAAACAATGTTGGAGCACTTGTGGTGGTGAATCTAGGGGAACAAAAGTCGATTACTATAATAATAATTATTATAGAGAGAGACTATCTCAAAAAGATCATTGTACATGGGCGATCATCTAAGTCTTTTGTTAGGTGTGTTTCATGTTGGTTCTTAACCTTTCCCTTTTGTTTTGAAGGAATATTCGATGGAGGAGGGAGGCGAGTTCGGGAGCTGGGATGAATTAATACCCGACGCATTGGGGCTAATCTTCAAAAACCTTTATCTTTAGATACAATCAGAATAGGGGTGGAGCTAGGAAATTGTTGGGGGGGGGGAGCAAAACATAAATGAAGTATGGATGGGCCGCCAACCATTGAAATGGAGAGTGGGGGTAGGGAAATTTTACATGGAAAGCTGTATTACAATGGGGTTTTTTGAACCATAGGGGGGGGCATGGGTCCCCTGGCTTCACCCCTGATATTAAGGAGTGGTGTTTCCACTGCCAATCTAATGCTTGTGGGGTTGACACTTCTATCTGAAGAAGGGCATTTGGATGGTTGATAAATAAAATTAGATGACATTCGTAGGGCATTTGTGTTTTTTCAAATGCCACTTAACGGTAATTATTAAATTGACACGCTTTAAAAGTTTAGGTAGTGAATTATTGAGTTTTTAAAATTCGGGGATCAAAGTGACACTAGGCCTAAAGTACAAGATATTAATCTAAAATTTTCTTAAAAAAAATTATATAATATTTATACATACAAATATTGTAAATTGGATTTGGGTTGGATAAGTTTGGACAAAGTCTCAAACCTGACCCAACCCAACCAACCCAACATCTTTCGAATTGGTTCGAGCTAACCCCGCCCAAATTACAGCCCTATCTGTCAAAAAAATAAAAAAAAGGTTACGGCCGTATGTGCACGGATCGGGTCAGGTTCGATTGCGCACACCGTTTAGTAGGATTGGATTTGGCTGAGGCCTAAAGTCTAAAGACTTTTTTTTTTAGGGCTAAAGCATCTCTTTTGATGTGGTTTAGTACATCTGGCTTTAGTGCCTCACCGCTCAGCTTTTTTGCGTTTCTCGACTTTCCAACTTGATGTGGGTTGGGTTGGGACTTGGGAGCCCAAAAGCCACCTGCGAAAGCCGTTCCAAACTATGAGTAGGGAGAATAGCCGACGAAACAGCAACACGGTTACACTTCCGATGAACTGCCCTGCCCTGCCCATGGTGGACGTGGACTTTGTTTGATTGCCACCGACAGCTCTAATATCATCATCATCCCAACAATTACGTTATTAAATGCATAAATGCAGCCCATGATGTTAACATACATTGAAATTTACGCCTTTCATCTTTGTTGAATCCATACTCCATAGGTCCAGACGTCCAGACGTCCAGTGCAGTACATCTACATGAACTCGCATGCCAGGAAAGTCAAACTAACCCAGATGAGTATTAAAATTCTGTTGCTTGCATGGTCGTCTGGACGTGAAGCTAGCCAAGTATCCTGATTATATATTAAACATCCTATTGTTCGTTCTTGGGAACCAAGAGCACGGGCCCGCCGTTGATCATGTGGCCAACGTAGTGGAATCATTTAACTTTGGTGGACCAAGAAACACCAAGGAAAGGTTCAAGGAACTCCCAGCTCATGAAAGCCTCGTTTGTAATGAAAAGCGCGAATAGTGTATCGAAGAAGCAAATTGGATGGAGCCATGGAGGGTTTGAGCCACGCGTTTTTCTCGCCGACTAAGGAAAAACCGGCAGCAGAGTGACCCCCCAAACCGCGATTAATAGAGAGTGCTTATCGTCCAAAATCACACCAAAAGACTAAAATACCCTTCAATCGTTTATCCAAAGTCTTACAAATGAAGGAACATCACCGAAATTATAAGGATAGGTTTGGTCATATGTAATCTTAGTTACCCGTCATCATCCGAAAGCTAACGCTAAGCATTCCCTAAAATCAAAGTCCTCATCTCAACCCCCCTCTCTCTCTAGCAAAGAAGAACTCGAGCTGCTTCAATTTCGGGCTGGGATCAACAGATCCAAGCTCTAAGACTCATTACTGACAGTTCTTCCGATTTCACTTCTCAGCTCGTTTTCTTCTGTTAAATCCAGCAATGTCATTGTTGTTCATGATTGGCAGATAGAGGATCTCTGGATTTGGATTCTGATCGGAGTATAAAGTCGGGAGTTAGATGGGAGCCGTGCCTTCGACGCCGCGCAAGAACGCGCGGCCGCAGGACACGGCGGAATACCTAATCGGCACCTTCGTTGGAAAGAAGTCCTTCCCTATTTCCTCAGATTTCTGGCAGAAATTGCTCGAGCTTCCCCTTACTATTGAATGGCCGGATCACCGAATTCGTCAAGCTTGCGAACTATTAGGTCAGTAGTCCTTGATTGCTACTAAGCTGCCTAAATAGAGTAAATTTAGAGATCATTGTTTGGCTTTGAAAGCTCTGAACTTCATGTTAGCCAATTTTCAGTTCGCAATTACTCTTCTTTCATTAAAATGCGATGCATTCCTTGGGATTCTGTAATTGCGTCGAACCTCTTCGTGGTCGAATGCCATAATTGGGTGGATCACGACAGAAATATGGCCTTTATGATAGCATGTTACGACTGTGGAGACTTGTAGATGTAATTTGTGACGAGGTTCGAGATTACCTTATGAAATGCCTTCATGCTACATTTTGTTGTTTATTTTTCCAGAACATGTTTTTGACCATCACAAGTTGATGACGAAACATCTTCATTTCTTATAGCGACAACAATCACTTTTGCTCCCCCTTTATGGTTTAGTTAACTTAGGTGTAAGTATGCATCAGATTTGGCAGCGTGGTATGGTGGGTTTCAAATGGTGATGGTCCATAAACTTGGCAACACTGTGAGCTTACCAGTTCCCTTTTTTTTGTATATAAGTTTAAAAAGGAAAGGCCTTTGGTGCATTTCAACTTACCCGTTTTCCTCTTAAAAAATCTCAATCTGTGTGTGTTTCTGTCTTTACGCACAGATACATACGTGCACATGTAGATAAAAAAGAGATCTCAGTCTCTATATCTTGATTCCTACCTCCCTTGACTGTTAGTAAACTCAGTTTTGATTGCTGCCGCATTGGGAATCCAGGATGGTTTGGGATAGGAGTCTTCAGAAACCAAATTGGAGAAGTTTTGATGGTCTATTCAGGTCTAATAGGAGATGGGGATTCCATTCGAGCTGGGCTTCTGTCCCCTTTTAAAGGAATGCATTTGAGCTTTTGGTCAAGCCACCCTAATTTGGAAGCTGAGGAAGATTTTCATGTGGTGGCAAGGTGCCAACCAGCTGGTTGGTAAGGCCTCCTGCTGTGTAGAAAAAAAAGGATTTCCATGTGGTGATTGGGTGGATGTTAGGCTGCAGGGGACTTGTTTTTGATTTGGATGGCTGGGTCTTCTGGCCTAGCTCTCTCTCCTTCGGAGGCGTGTGGTTGTTCTGTTGTATTCCTATTACTTTCTTTTTTAATAAATGCTTTATGATCTGTTAATGATAAAAGGGAAGAGAGCTTTTTGTGCATTCAAGTATTGTCTCAGTATTTCAACTTGTAAGTGCCATGGGCAAGGGCTGATGATGGTTGGTTGGATCTCCGAAGGCCGGAGGAGGAGGAGGATAAATGGTGGTGGTTTGGTTGGAGAGAATGTTGGCGATCAAGGTGGTGGAGGTGGAGCCTGGGAAGAAAGAGAGAGAGAGAGAAATCTGGGGCTCCATTTGGAAATGGGTCCCCTATTTATTTATTTTTTCTTTTCTTTCTTAAATGAAGTCATTTCTAGAATCTTCTAACTTTGCCATATCAGCAAGAGGTGGCGAGCTGTTTGCCACTTGTTTAACTCAAGGCTTGGCTTGGCTTGTTAATTTATCACCTGGGTTGGAATGGATAGTTTGCTTCAAGTTGGGTCAACTGGGTCTGTTGCCTTATAAAAGACTACGCCCTTACACAGCCCAAATCGTTTTTGGTGTCTCATTTACTCTTTTAGATCTTCCGAGTTACATCATATCAGTCTTTCTTAGTAAATCAGTAGGTTGTCTCCCATGCACATAACTGAAGTTTTTAGTAGATTTTCCTTAGTTTTTTCCTGCTACCAGGTTACCCCTACTCCTAGCCAACTTTCCATGTTTTTCTTCTACTTGTATATAGCTTTGGTCTTGAATATCTTTTTTTTTTGATAGGTAACAAGAAACTTTTATTAAGCTCGAGAAGAAATGCCATGTACAACTGATGATTGAGTCAGCTACTAGCGATAGCTGAAACAAATAAAACCCTTTACAATATTCCCCAAGACATTTGCTCCCTGTTTACCCCTTGTCTAGCAAAATAGTGTGCCAATCCATTTGCTGATCTCTGAATCCAAAAGAATCTTGTGTTCAAGTCTCGTCCATGCTGCCTGATCTCAATATCTTTTTGTTATTGCTAAAAAAGTACACAGGATTGGAATGATTTTCCAAAAAGTTGGTTAAGTCCACTCTCTCTGACCTGCTGCTACTGGTTTATTTCATCTTGATTTGCAAAGTCTTCGTGAAGTTTACTTAGAAAGCTATGATGCCCATATAAGGATGCTGACAACAACATTGATAAGGGAAACAGAAATGTGAACACTATGTGTCTTAAGATCCTGGATATGATACTTAATATGCTTATATCATTTGATTTTATATCTAGTTTTTGAAGTAATGCCATTTCTCAATACTTATATCTTTCCAAGTTAAACTTCTAAACAGGTTTTTGAAGGTATAATTTGTTAATTCTTGCCATTTTACATATTTAAGGTGTTAATGTTTTAAAGTACACTCTAGAAGTGTTTGTACAGTATCCGGTGTTGTATTGGGTATATATCGTGTCTGACATGGTATGGCAGGCATGTACAGGTATTTGGGTATTATTATAGTTATAGAGTGGAAAATTATCAGTCTTCTTGTGGGATTTAGGATATATTAATTAACAAGAATTAGCTTGTCAAATAGGAGGTTATATGTAAGAAGAAAGAGATAGGGATCTAGGAATTGTGTGGATAGGAGATAAGAATGCTTCTCTTATAGGAAAATGGTTGTCAAGATTCCTTATGGAGTCTAATAGCCTTTGCCATTTGTTCTTTAGCAGTAAGCGTATCCTTGAAAAAAGTGGTTGGGATGACATCCATAGTTTTCAAGGCGCCAAGGCGAGGCTAGGTGACAGGGGGGCGCCTTGTCGCCTAGTCGCCTAGGCGACACCTAAGCGATGGATTTTTTTCTAAGTAAAACCATATATCCTAGGGTAGTTCCCTTCATAAGAAAAGTATAAATTTCATGTTTAAGTCTAGAAAATCAACATTTTATGAGAAGAAAAAGAACAAAGTAAAGAAAATTCAAAAAAAATAGGGGCTGAACCCCTACTTTTGTTATAGGAAAGAAGAAAAGAAAAGGTGGAGGAAGAAGAAGAAAATGTGTTGACTAGACAAAATTTTGAGTTCTTCCCTTGCTTATTGGTTCGGGTTTTGAAATTTTTGAGGGTTCAATCAAGGAACAAAATTTTGATACGACACGCCCCGTATCGGGTGTATTGTATTGTATCTTTGGGGTTCTGATACCTATTTACAGGTGTTTTCGGGGACCCATTTTTTAAATAATATATATATATATATATTTAAAAATGAAATTGAAAACCAAAGAAATAAAAAAAGGGGGGAGTATCATTATAAGTATCGATACACCTCTGCCAATACACAGAGGTGTATCGATACTTTGAACCATGGGTTCAATACAGCAGTTAGCAATGGATTAAACCCTTACAAAATAAGAAAATAATAAAAGAAATTAGTATATAAACACATAAAATGAATATTCTAGTTTAATAATGTCTATTTTATAATTATAATGTCAAACAATTAAAAATATAAAAGTATTTTATAACCCAGTGCACAAAACTGCTTGGCGACTGGGCGAGGCGAGCCTCCAAGGGTGCCTTGTCGCTTAGGCACCCACCTAGGCGTCGCCTTGACAACTATGATGACATCCTTATCGATAGGGCTCCTTGGTGTATTCTTGGAGGCTTTAGCTATCTTTTCCACTTTTTCCATTTATCAGGTATGATTCAGAGTCTTGGGGGAGAGTCAGATTAGAGGAGAATATCCGGCTTTGGAAATTTTTAGGAATGTCCTCTCTTTCAGCATTTCCTAACCTAAGAACATGCCTATATTGTCTTTAACCCTTTTATCAACTCTAGTATTTCTTGGGATTGCAGGTTCTTTAGTGGTCTGAGAGATCATATAGGATTGATGCAACTTCTTATTGGATAGATTAAAGGTGTCTTGATTGATATTAATAGTAACGACCCTTGGGTTTTGGCTGCTGATCAGAAGGATCACATCTCTTGATCTTCCTTCTTTAATGTTTTCACTGTTAATGCAGATAATTTCACAGCAGTTCAAATCTGGTATGGGTGGGGCCCATTTCCTCCAAAATAAGACCTTTTTATTGGGGAACATAGACACGAAGGCCAATACTAGTGAGATTCTGCGGTGCAGTTAGAAATGATGTTGTGGCATTTGAACCAAGGCAGCTAGATGTTCAGTGCTAGGGTGGGTTGAACCTTTCTACTAAATCCGCCTTGGCATTTGAGTCTCAGTAAAATTAAGGTCGGGGATGATGGGATCTCACCCTAAAAATAGGGAAGAATGCCTCTTCACTTCAGAAGTTGCAGAGCAGAACTTCAATCTTTCATTAGAGTGGAAAGATGCAATGGTAGCAAAGCTGATTGTTATAAGCGTAGGCATACTTTACGGTTGTCTGACCTACTAAGAACCTCCAATTTGGTGGAGAGATTGCTGAAGAAGCAACACAGCAGGTGCAACATGCCAATGGACTGGAAACAGATGTTGAACTCAAAAATAGGATTTGGATGCCTTGTTGCACTGGTGCTGCATCAGGGAGACTTGGAAGATACCCCTTTGTTTTTTTGAAAGGTATACCCCCTCATGTTTGCATCCTATGTAAGAGAAGTAAGTGAATGAATTACTTATTCATTAATTATGCATATGTTATGAGGCTTTGGAATTACTTATTCATTAATTATGCATCTTCTCACCGTCTATAAGAAGAGGAAAATATGGTGAGGAGGAATTTTATGATGTAATTCTTTGGAGAATTTGTGAGGAGGAATTTTATGATGTTCTCTAATAGTAGAAATACTGGAGATGATCAACTTTGATCTTGTTACTATTAGAGTGGCTATTCTGGATTTTAACAGGAGGCTAGATAGTTCCAGTGTGTTCAGTAATAAGATGGTGACAAATTATTGCAAGCTTATTGTTAGGAGACAACATGCTATACCAGAGTGTGTTCCCCCTTATTTGTTTTTGTGACAGTTGGGGCCGGGCTACCCCCTTGCCTTGTGTAGCTCATTCTGATTGACCCGTGATGGTGATTTTAGTATATTATATGTCATGGCTGTGCCATAGGGTTTCATGTTGTTTCACTTGGACTCGAGAGCGTTAAGGTAAAAGGGGGTTCTCCAGTTGTTATCAGTTGGCTGTTAGATGGTTCAGATGGTCCATGGAGACTAGGACATCTTGTCTGGAAGGTGAGAGGTTATCTTTTGGAGTGAACATCTTGTGTAGTTACATGCTAAGATACACCAACTTGATGGTAGAAAGTCTTGTTAAGGATGGTTTATCAGGAATCAGTTGTATTGGGGGAATAATATCCTGTGGTACTTCTATGATTCAGTTGTATTGGACCTGATACCTTGTTGTCATACCTCCTTTCTTCCCTTTTGTGCAGTGTTGTCAGTGTTGATGGTTTATTGGCCACAACTTGACTCCTCTTCCCTAACTTATGGCATTTGACTCATATTCAACTTCTTTTTCTACTATTAAAGATCTTGTTATACACACACAAACACATGCATTTGTTTGTGTACTGTCTAGGCATTGTGTTCTTCCATTCATTGGACATTCTCCTTCTTGCTGTTATTTTATTAGCTATTGTAAGTAACCATAATGAACCTATGTTTCTTTCACATTTCTAGACTTATTTTGGGATATTATTAGGTCCCAAAGCGTTTTCTATCTTCACTTTGTTGGAGTTTCTTTAACTTCAGAAACCTTAATTCTACAAAAATATCTTTATTTTAATCATTACAGAGCAAGGGATTGCAGTTTTAATGACCCTGAAAGGTGGAGTCTACTTGTTCATTGGACTCCCATTGACTTAATTGCAACTGATCTACTGATTTCTCCAAAGAACTTCATGCAGAATATGCAGAGACATTAGCTCTTTTATCATGGACTTGGACATGGCTCACAAAGGTTTCTAAGGATATGATCCATTCTGATTTTTATACCAAGTGGGAAGAGTTATTGTGCCATTATGACAAGTCTAGCGGGTGTCTTTTATCTTTTATCTTTTTTTTTTAAGCTTTGTTTGCAACAATACCATACTCCTGTCATCTCTCTTTTTATTATCCTTTTACAGTTTCTATGCATTTTAGTTTGTTACAAGTACAAGGTGTATACAAGAATGGAGTGGGGATTACAAGAAAAAATAACAGTTTCTGCAAACCAATCCAAAAAAGGATGCACAAAACCTCATTTACAAGGAAACTCTGATAGGCAGAAAAGGAAAAGACCAAATAAACAGCTCCAAGAAAAACCTCGTTCAACACACTCTCCACCCCACAAAAAAGGAGGCAAGCTTGACTGTGGTTGTGTCAGCAAAGGCATTTTATGACAAATTAGAAATCAGTGCCTCGGTAACCATCTACTTACTTTGGTTTTGTTAACTACTCAAAGTGCAGAAAATATGTCATTCTAGATATCGAACCATCCATTCTCCTTTTGGTCCTACTGTAAGGACATGAACAGATTAACATTTGAGAATCAGTCTGTGCATCTGCATCATCAGGGTTGTTTAAATATAGTTGGATTGGGGGAGAGGGGTTAATCTTGATTATATATTTTATTGCTGAAGACAGCTTGAGTATACCAATGTTACAAGATGTGTTTGTCAATATTATTTTATTCTGTGAAACTCTGTGGTACAATAAAGTTATCAAACTATATGTGCCTTTTCTACTGATGAGAATATTATTCTTTTTCTTGAATTTGTTATTGATGCCTCTAATAGCAGTTTGTTTCTAATATGATAGCTTTTTATAAATTCATTTTCTTTAAACTTCCCTGTCTTAAGAGGGTTCTCTTTTGAAGTGATCATTGCAATAGGAGTGCTCATTATCTCTGCTTTTATCTTGCTTGTGCAGCACAGAACAATTATCACACAAGGCATCTTGCAAAGCTTTTAACTCATCTGGTCCGGTGTCTGCAAGAGTCTATGTCAACTTCTGTCGGGCCATCAACAATATATACAAAGGCTGTGAATGCAGCACATATGTCATCTGTATTTCTGAAATACTTGATTGAAAATGCTAAAAGTGATAATTTCACAGAATTGTATCTTACACTGGATGAAGGTGAAACAACAACAGAAGAATATCTCCCAAGGGGTAACTAACTGCTTTAATGATTCATTAGCTACAAATCTTCACTAAGATCATTGTCATGTGATTAGTTATGATGTAAAGATCATTGTTCAGTAAAATTGTTTTGATAGGTATAGGCAACAATAGGATTACTTGCTGAAGTAGAATCTCTTTGGTGGACATGTGGTATGACAACAAAATTCATTGGTCTAAAAGATCCACTTATTTTACTTATTAAATGATATATATCACTTTCATGTGAATACTTGTTATGAAAAGATCATCATCCAATGAAATAGGCAACAGGAGCTATACTTGCATCAAGGTGGAAGCAGCCACCTTTCCTTGGTGGAATAGTTCTGGCATCAATAAATCCATCCATCCAGCAGTTGTGGCAAATTTTTATCCATGTGAAAGGTCTAATAGCTCTGGCATCAAAGAATTTCCATCAGGCTGTGAGAAACTAAGCAAGATTTCTCACTATCGTCTCTAACCAGACCAGATAGTTGTCGAGGCGTTGCCTAGGTGACTAGGCACCCTTGGTTGGGCGCCTCACCAAACACCTTGACTTATAGCAACTAGGCACCCGACTAGGCGACAAAAATGACAAGGCAGGTGCCTTTTATAATATCATTTATATTGTTTAATCTTATTAATACGTGTGTGTTAATACATTTTATTATACGCTATATATATCATTTATACCTTGTTTTAATGTTTTTCCATTGAAATTTATAAGATCAAAGGGTTTTGAGGAGAAAGAAAGAAAGAATATAAGTATAGAGAGGTTCTTTTTTTGCTCTTTCTCTCTCTTCAATTAAATAAAACAGAAATTGCATCCTTGTTTTTTTTTTCTATTTTACTTACCATCTTGAATATTTATCATATAAAGTTAATAACCTTCTTTAGCTGCTAATTGATATGAAATTGCTCTATTAAATACTTATTATAGTAGTATTATTTTTGAAAATAATGAAATTAATATATGTAAAAGATTTTTTTAATCTTTTAGATGTGATAATTTGCAACATTTTTAGTGGAAATTAATGTTCTTAATAAAGAGAATTGCTATTTTTTCAATTGATATACATGCTAAATGGTATACAAAACTAGGGAACTAGCCAAAAGCTAATTCTTTATATTATAAAATTCTTATCACCTAGGTGACTAGGCGCCACAGTGTTGCCTAGAATCGCCTAGATGCCTTGAAAACCATGCTTGATACCACTGATACCTGAAACCCCTAAGTTGAACCGTTAAAATGGAGATGTATTCATCGCTCAAAATGCAAATTTGACTAGACAAGAATATATATTTATACTCATCCACTCTTAAAATAGAGGATGAACAAATGAGGGGAAAAGTACAAGGTCTTGGATAATTTATAATGCAACCTCCTAACAATCTTTGGAGGAGGACCTTCCCAAATGGCTTTAACAGAAAAGTTGAGAGAAATATTGGTTAGTTGAGGTGTTTTAAAGAAAGAAGCAGAAGAAAAAGAATGAAAAGAGTCTGGACCCCAAATTCTCTTATCCACTCCATATAAACAAAGGAACACATATTTCAGGTCATCCAAATGGTTCATTGTTTTTATAGCTTCAGGTTCCCTCAAACCTCTACTCAGACCCAAATTTCAAGAAAACAACCCCTAATGAAAAAGAAACGAATGTAGCAGTGCTCTTATTTTTGTTATTGAAGAAGGAAAACAAAGGGGTAGGTTGACAGAGGATGTTCTCCCCACCAAAGATCTTCCAAAAGTGGCACCTCTGGTAGATCAAGAGTTCTGTCCATCTGCATGAATGCCATATTCTCTCCTGATCACTGAATGCCATAGCATATTGTCTTCAATGGGGAATCTCCACAGCCATTTCCCTAGCAAAGCAGTTTTTCCATCCCTCAATGGCTCAATCTTTCAAAATCTGTTCTTCCCTTCTCTTTATTATTTTAACAACAGGGGGTTCCAATCCTGTTCTTGTTAAGTTACTTATGAAATAAAGGTGTAGTTGCTAGTTCAACTTATTATTCCAGCAAATTAATTTGATTTACTTTGGGTTAATTTCAGTTCAGCATGTGCTGTTATTACTCAATTTTGTTTATACGATTTGCTATGCCATTTATCATAAATTATGACTTTTCAAGTTGTTAGCATCAGTTCTCTTCTACACTTCAAGTTAGTTGGGTTTACTCCGATCATGGGAAATACAATCTTGTAGTCTCTTGTCTTGACTTGGTAATTGGAGCCTGTTATTTCACCGTCCTCTAATTTTGACTTCTTTACCAATATGTTGGATCATTATATGTTTTATAGGTTTATTATATTTATGATTGTTTACTCGTTGAAAAAAAAATCTATCCTTTCTTTTTTTTTTTAATTTTTTATTGTTTTATGTAGATCAAAACCTTGAAAGTTTTGTTATGCGTGGCATGCTTAGCTTTATTGGCACATCAGATGTAAGGTATGTTATGAGATGTGATTCTTCATTAAGGCTGCATATGTTTCTTATATCTTATACGCTCCTATTCCCCCTGATCCGCTTGTGCTTCTAATTTTATGTCCTTTGTTGTTGAAGTTCTCATACGTGTCTCCTCCATCATGAACTGCTGAACTTTATGCTTGTGGCAATGTCAACTCAGCTGCATTCAGGGCCATCTCCTGGGCCAAAAGATGTGCATCCATTTATTGATGCAGCAATAGCTGAGGTGAGAAAGGAATTGGAACATTTCCTTTAGTACATGAAGAATTATGAATAACTACTGCTATGATCTCATAGTACTATACCTTCTATTTTGCAGGAAATTTCTTTGGTTAGTTCAGTTGTTCGCAGATTACTGCTTAATTATATTGCACAACCTCGCCTTCCTTTAAATGGTGCTCCTTATTCCATTTTTTCTGAAGTAGGTCAGCATGGTGTTCTTCAGAAAGTTGGTTCTGCTGCTGGTAAGAATCTATTTTTTCAGTGCTGATTGTTTTCAAGCAACTTTATTATAGTATGCTTTTGTGTTTATTTTTATGTCTTTTTCTAGCAGACAATTTGATCATATTTTAAAACCGTTCAAGTAGATAGACTTGGGTCCCCTAGATTTTTTTTCCCAGTAAACTGAGTTGAAATAAAAGGAAAATGTGAATCATACTTAGACCTGTGAAAATACAAGGAGGCATCTGATGTAGGATGAAAAGGAGAAAGTCCTACAAACAAAACTGTGGTAGGCTAAATGGAGAAAGACAATGAAATTTGTAGATTGTAGGGGAAATTAAGCTAGTGAATGGTTAAGAGTTATCTAGGATCATTATACCATGTTTAGGGAAAAGAAAACACGATAGTTCTGAAAGTGTTTAGGTATGGGAGAAAACCAGTTCCATGTGCAACCTCTAGGAGCACAAGGTGCAATCTGAAATAGATCACTTAACTATGGTATAGCAGGAAGAAGCATGTGATTTATCCATGCATGTAGTGCTTCTGGTCAAAGCACGTGATCTAGAAGGTGAGTTTGTGTGTGTGTGTGAGAGAGAGATAAACACTTAAAAGAAAAGAAAACTTGGGACCTTGGACTTAGGACAGGCCTAAGGGAGTGTGTATCTATTTTGGTTCTATTCAATTCCTTAATTTTAGAATTTGTTCTTTTGATCCCTCGGGATCATTCTCTTGTGCTTCTTCTTTTCTTGTCCTTTCCTCTCCAGTTCATTCCTCTTAGTATTTTTCCCTTCATTTTTGCTAGCAACAATTATTTCACTTAATAGAAATTTTCAGCATTAAAAAGTTTCTCTTCTTTGAATATTCCTTCTGTTGATGCTGTACAAAAAGAATAATGGTGTTGGGCCTTTTAGCATCGAGATTTGTTTCTAAGATTGCATTTGGTAAAGAATGCAAAGAAAAATATGTTCGGTTCATGAAAATGCAAACTCGGTTTGGTTTTGCATTGATAACTCTTGTATTCTTACCAAACATATTTGGTTGTGATGGGTACAAATATGAATTTCAAGATTGGAATCTACCTTTTTGGAAGCAAAATTTGCTCCCATTTTGAATGCAAAACATCACAAAAAACAAATTTACTTTCATTTTCAGTACACAAGCGTTTGTTTGCCAAACACCTGCAAAACTGAACTGGAGTGCAAATTCACTTTGGTTCAGCATTTGCACTCTTAACAAGCACACCCTAAAATTTGTCCAGGAAAAGCGTCTCCAGGCCCATTTCCTAAATCCAGCTAAGAAAAGGCATAAAAACTTGTTTCTTTGATTTTTTTTTTTTTTTCATGTGGCAACCTTGTTTCCATGCCTCTCATCATGACAATCAGATATCGAAGAATTATTTTGGACACTGTTTTTATATATTTGAACATTGGTTTTCCTTTGTGATGAGTCAATTACCTGATACTTTATG
Source organism: Nelumbo nucifera (assembly GCF_055504915.1). Lineage (NCBI taxonomy): Eukaryota > Viridiplantae > Streptophyta > Magnoliopsida > Proteales > Nelumbonaceae > Nelumbo > Nelumbo nucifera. The sequence goes on from NC_142654.1 coordinate 25,175,247, forward strand.
TGATGTCTCTGTAAAATGTTGGCATGTTCTTCACCTTTGCTCATGTATTTTATATTTTTGTCTTGCAGCAAATCTTGTATTATTTCCATTCAATTACTTAGTTGGTTCGAGTGGTGATGGATCTAGAAGCCCATTGGCAGAGAACAGTCTTCTTCTGTTGCTTATTCTCATACACTATCGCAAATGTGTTATGCTAGATGAATCCACAACAGATAAAAGTGAAGATAGTGCCACTTCAGATTCTCTTCTGAAAGAAACATCATACTTTTATGACAACCCTTACTGCAAAGCCTTAGAAAATGCTCGAGATATCGAATGTAAGATCATTTTTCCTATAGTACTTTTGAATGGAACAGGACTATATTTATCTATTAATCCTATATCATTGTGCAAATGACCTGCTTGCAGTTGATCGTGTTGATGTTGAGGGGAATGCACACAATGGACCACTTGTGAGATTGCCTTTTGCTTCTTTATTTGACACCCTTGGACTGTGAGTATCTATTCTTAAAGTAATTAGCTTAATCTGTAGAAAATGAAAGGAGAAAAGGCCAAACCCCCTGTCCATATGTACCAATTCTCAGGGCAATATGCCTCATAATCAAGGTTTAAGGTGTCAATACGCCTGATACGTATGAACAGGTGGATCAGGTGTTCCGATGCTTCATAACTTTTGTTTTTTTATTTTTTTTTTCAAAAATGTTTCAGGGGGTCGGTTTTAGGCTTGCCTATCCCCTGAAAGTGCCCAAATTTCAAAGCACCCCTTATTTGGGGTTTTGGAAAGCTACCAATACGATATGATACACCCGATACAGGGCATATGGTATCAAAATTTTGAACCTTGCTCACAATTATTGAAAACACACATTGAGTAGAGGAAAAGCTCATCTCATCTTCTAGTGCGCACTGGGTCTGAGTTTTCATGGTGTTTATTTTTAGCTTATTCCAGTAGCTCAATAATACCAGCTGTGTTTCTGTTGCTTTTGTCGGATCTGCAAAGTTATCTTTGCAAGATTTGGAGATCTGGAGACTGTTTTTGGGCTTTTGCTTTTGTGTACATCCCCTCCCCCTTTTTGTTCTAATGAAATATTACCTTTCCCCCCCCAAAAAAAAAAGATTTGAAGATCTGGAGATGATAGGGACCATTGCCTTGTGCCCCTTTTATGTTTTTGTTATTACTAGCATGGGAGGAATCGACATCCCAACTGTTAAGGTCATGAAGTAAGAACTGTGGAACTTTGGAATCATCAGAATAGAATAGGAATACAGAATTTAAAGGAAACTAGAAGAAAATGATGGAACGATTGATTAAATGGGGGAAGTTGATCATGTAATTCAGAGAGCTGTGGGCAAGTTGATCTCTTGGATTTCAACATCTGGGGAATTCAGAGATCTTAGTATGTCTGTTTTGTTTCAGTCTTGCTCCTGGTGGAGGTTGTAATTTTGGTTGCTTTTCAGACTGCGTTCTTGGGTCTGAATTGCAGCCTTCTTTCGCTTATGATGAATAAACTTACATTACCTTTTTCCAAAAAAAAATTAATTAAATGGGGGAAGGGAGTTGAACATCTTCTTTCTTTTTTAATGAAACTTATCCTTATTATGAAGAAAGGGGACTGAACTTTTCCCTTTATACTAGGTATTTTTTATTTCTTATTTTATTTATTTATTTATTTTTTTTTGGGGGGGGGGGGGTGAGGTGTTCCATGTTTTGCCTTCCAATAGGTCTTCAAGTATGTCCTGACATGTATGGCCCTGTAGGTATTTGGATGAAGAGAGCTCTGTCCTGCTGCTCTACTCGTTGGTGCATGGGAACTCTGATTTTTTGGAATACGTTTTGGTGCGGACAGATTTGGACACATTGGTATGAAGCTGCAGATTGTAATTTCTATCTTGAATTGAGTAGATCTTTTTGCAAAAAAGCTGTTTGAACATTAAAATCTTTAGATCTTTTTTCAAGAATTTTCAAAGGAAAGTCTTATAATACATTTTTTGATAAGAAAAAATCTTTTTGTAAATTATAGTTGAGTTTTTTGATGTATAAGGGCTATATGCATTTATACCCCCTTATACAGATTCTCGTTGTACAGGGGATTTCTTGTACTTTTTTGTTATATTTAATAAAATACTTTACAGTTCCAAAAAAAGTCTTTGTATCTTTTTGATAATATTTTATTCATGTGGCTGTGCCTTTTGATCCAGTGTTTTGAAAGCGCAATGGCTATTTTGCACCCAAGGTGCAAGGCGAGGCACATGCCTTGTTGAAGCTAGGTGCAAAATTAAAAAAGTAAAAATAAAAAAGTAAAATATTCAAAATAAATTAAGAAAATATTAGAAATAAGACTGATTAAAAATATAAACTTTAATTTTAAATTGAACGATATAAAAAGCCTATTAACTCAAATTAAAATACATAAGCATAACATATAAAACATATTCAAAGTGAAATGCAAAAATAAAATTAAAAATAGCATAGGAAACATATTCAAGCATGTCAAACTTTTAATTTCGTTATTTCTTTCCCAATTGCATTTTTTCAAATAACCAATGTGATATTAATCATCTTTCATTCCTAATTCCACAAGCCACCTTTATATCAAACCCCTCGAGGCAAGCCCAAACAAATCTATGTTATCCTATTAGGGTCTTAAATTCTTACTGGAGCTCTGAGAATCCCCTATTTGCTAATGCTGTTTATTCATCCAGCCCTATAGAAGATAATTAAAATTATAAAATCATTTTTTGTAGGGATTAAGAATTTAAGACCCTAACATGTTGTTTATTCATCCAGCCCAACTGCCTGGGCTGAAGCTTAAGGCACACCAAGTGTATGCCTAGGCACACCTGGCACACGTTTTGAAAGTGCTGCCCCTGGGTCCTAGGCGAGGCATATACCTTAAAATGCACCTTGCCGGAGTGCTTAGGCGTGCCTTTTAAATCACTGTTTTGATCATTCACAAAATGAAGCCACTCACTTTTCATATTTGATAGATGATATTCCTTTTTCCCCAATTTTTTGGAGAACTTTGAGATTCTTTTTTTTTTGTACTAAAAAATCTTGTGATGTTTAAATTATCCTTTTGGTCTAAAATGAACTTGTAATCTATATTACCCGGATTCGGCAAGGACATGGCTGGATATGGTACAGATGCAAAATGTACACTAAAAGTTGAAGCATCAGACACAAACAGCACCTTGTACAGGTATCCGGGTATCGTAGGTTGTGTTGCATTTGTTTGTAGCTCAACTGCCTTTGAGTTTGGTTATATTTTGAGGATGCTTCTAATTTGTGAGCTAGCAGTTCATCTGCAAAGTTGACAATGTGAAATTTGTTGGAGCCTCAGCTAATTGGAATTATTTATTTGTGTGGCAATGGAATCAACAGCTGATGCCTATTCTTGAAACACTTTACAATGCTTCAAGGAGGACGTCTAATCAAATCTACATGTTGCTGATTATCCTTCTCATACTAAGTCAGGATTCATCTTTCAATGCTAGCATCCACAAGCTGGTAAGAATTGCCTCAATCTGACGATGTACATATTCATTATGTTCAGGTTCTAATTATATTTTTTGCACTTTTATAGATACTGCCTAATGTTCCATGGTACCAAGAACGCCTCCTCAACCACACATCTCTTGGTTCTCTGATGGTCATAATACTCATAAGGACTGTGAAGTACAACCTATCTAAGCTGCGGGTATGGCTTGAAACATCCATCTATGCTGATTGCTTTGCATGTATTTGCTGCCATTTTTTTTTCTTTGTGTGCGTGTGTGTGTGTGTTTGTGAATGTTGCAGCATATCTAAGCTGTGGATATGGCTTGAAACATTCATCTATGCTGTATGTATTTTCTGCCAGTTCTTTTTTCTGTACATGTGTGTGTGTGTGCGTGTGTGATGTTCTCTTTTTCCCAGTCCTTTTGGATTTTCTTCCTTATGTATGTATATGGCATTAATGAATTTTGATTAGAGCCAAGCATTTCATTTGAAGATTTGTTAGTCAATAATTTATTACCAGAATGGGATCTGTATTATTTTGACCTTTAAAACTGTTGACAGGATGTATACCTCCACACAAATTGTCTTGCAACTCTGGCAAACATGGCACCACATGTTCACAGGTTGAGTGCATATGCATCACAGAGGCTGGTTAGCCTTTTTGATATGCTTTCTCGCAAGTATGTCACTCCTTTATTAACTATGAACAGTTTTAATTGATAGATAGAGATTGCATTTCTATTAGATGCCGACACGGCTTTCTTTCTGTGAAAACATAATTTGGTTTTTTATGTTCTACTGGATTTTAAAATTGCAATCTTCCATCCAGGTATAACAAATTAGCAGAGCTAAGAAATGATAAGATGGTAATGACCAAGGCCAACTCAGTAGGAGGAAGCATTGCAGAAGATATGGTAGTTACTTTATGGGCTTTATCTTTGAAATGCTTTGATCTTAGCAGTGTTTTTTTTGGCCATCACTTCCCTCTTCTTTCTTTTTCTAGCTAATTTTTTTTTTTGGATTTCTTGTAGTCAACGGAGCTGCACATTTATACCGACTTCCTAAGAATTGTACTAGAAATCTTGAATGCAATCCTTACATATGCCTTGCCTCGGAATCCTGAGGTATCATCTATTGATATGATAATTGTTGATCCGATATTAAAATATGTGAATAATCTTGGGATGTTTGTAATATTCATCATTTTTCTGATTGCAGGTTGTATATGCAATAATGCACCGTCAGGAGGTATTTCAGCCTTTCAAGAATCACCCACGCTTTAATGAGCTTCTTGAAAATATTTACACTGTATGGTACTTAGTCCTTTACTTGCAGTAAATTGATGTTTACCTCCATTAAAAAACTCATGCTGCTTAACGAAAAAACTCTATTTAACAAATGGTGCAATGTAACATGTTAAACTACTATGGGTAATGATTCTCCTGAGATTTGAAGATTGCTCAATTTCTTTCAATAAATCTCATTCTTGATAATATAGCTGGTTTTTATTCTGATGTTCTACTTCTTTAGGTGCTAGATTTCTTCAATAGTCGAATGGATTCTCAGAGAATGGATGGTGAATGGTCAGTGGAAAAAGTCCTCCAAGTTATAATCATCAACTGCCGATCTTGGCGAGGTGAAGGGATGAAGGTGAAATGCCATTTATTCAATTGGAGGTCAATTTTATTTGTGTAAATATGTGGTCTATGTTTCACTTGTAACTGGAACATCTTTCTTTTCTGCAGATGTTTACTCAATTGCGATTTACATATGAGCAAGAGAATCATCCAGAAGAGTTCTTTATTCCATATGTGTGGCAGCTAGTGCTATCTCGCTGGTATTATTCCTTGATGTTCTGTCTTTTGGGTTGCTAGTTCTGCTGTCTGCTTTTATGCTTTACTTTTAGGAAGATCCACTTGGTTTCTCAACTTACCAAACTTGGAAATAACATGAATTTGAATATATGTAAACTACTTTTCTTTGTTATGTGGTTTCTAATAACCATCATTTTACTTCAATAACTGTATATTTTTAATGCAAATAAATGTGTAACCACGTTGTGCAGTCCAGTTTAATACCACCATTGATTAAGTTAGATTAGTTCCTTTACATATTGCATATGATTCCACTAATATGCTGCTTATCCATGCCTTTGATGTCATTTTTCTTTTGCTCAGCAGCTTCAGTTTTAATCCTGGTGCCATAAATTTGTTCCCAGTTGATATGCCTGTAGAAGTAAGTATGCTGTTCCTCTTCAAATTTTTAGAAAATCATATTTCCATGAAATTATGTGTGACATACACTTTTTTGGTCACTAGTTAAACGTACTACACTTTTTGAGCACCTTTTACGGGACTTAAGTAATGTTATTACTCTAGTATTACTATCTTGTTTCCTAATTATTTTCAATGGCACTCAGAGCTGTTGTGTTGTTTATTGTCTTACAAATGATGGTATATATTTCTTCAGGAGAAATAGTTTCCACTGAAATATACTTTGTTGCAGCATGTCTGTCTAATGCCCTCCATCCATCTTATTAGCTTTTCACGGGAAACCTTTGCAACTTCTGATGTCAAATACTTTTCAAAAAGTAACTGTTAACCTTTTCCCTTATCTGGTTGCACATTTAAGTTTGTCACAATATGACATCTAATTTGTCAACTTCCTACAAGAGTTCCTATTTCCCATTATTAGTGTTTCTTCTGTTAATATAAGGTCCGCATTGCCTAAGGTGACTAGTATGAATTGGGAACCAATTAGCTGCATTGCCTAAAGTGTATGTGGCCCATAACCACTCAATGTCTCACTTGCACTAGTGTGGAACAGAATGATTGGTCCCACAGCCAGTAAACCAACCATCAAAAAAAAGTTTTTTTTTTTTTTTTATCAATAACAGATTCATTCAATTCATTGAAATATCAAACTATTTATAGCAAGGAAGACAAAAACTCTTATCATCCGAGTACAACTTAAACCCTCCAAAGAAAGAAACAAGGAAACAAAAGAAACAATTAAGTTACAGCTTAGCCCAAAACATATCTTCCCTTTCTATCCCTTGATTAGCTAATCCACCAGCCAAAGAGTTAGCTGATCTCTTAACCCAACGCATCTTGATTTCCATCTCCCACATCAGCCACCTGAATTTCCTCTTTTCATTTCTGTAATTCCATAAACCATAGTTGTCTTTAATCAGCCACCTTATCACTACCTCCGAGTCCCCTTCAATTATGAGTTTCTTGACATTCAACTCCTTGGCTTTCTGAACTCCTTCCATAACTGCCAAGATCTCAGCTCTAAGGGAATCCCCCACACCAATTGGGCCTGAGAACAGGGCAGAAATGACCCCGTTCTCATCCCTAATAACACCTCCAATCCCTGATTGTCCCGGGTTCCCCCTACAACTCCCATCAAAATTTAACTTTAAGAAGCCAGCAAGTGGGGGAGTCCAAGACACCCTACCCTTATTACTGGTTTGATCTGAGTTCAGTTTACAATCTCACCCCACTTTCTCAGCATGTCTTCCACTGTGTAGTTTGTAAATAGCTCTAGTGATTTCAGCCACTGTACTGCCCTTATGTGGATCACAACCTTCACATCTTCAGCCCCTCTCTCATTTTCCGAGAAGGTCCTAGTATTTCTTTCTTCCCATAATGTCCAACATACTACAGCCCTCAGACCTTTCCACATAGACCTTCCCCTTTTCATGTGCCACCTGAAAAAGGAAGGGGAAAATAGGCTCTGCAAGTCTGATGGAGGGTTCCGCCTACACCCAAGAGAGAACAAGCCCACTCCCAAATTGACTTTGCAAATTGGCAAGACACTAGTAAGTGAAAACCAGTCTCCCCATCCGCTTTGCAAAGAACACACCAATGAGGTGACAAATAAGTATTGGGTCTCTTCTTTTGGAGCAAATCCCCAGTGTTGTATCTTTCCAAATAGGCTTCCTAACAAAAACTACCAACCCTAGAAGGAATCGGTCTGCACCAAACCTCACTAATCGGGAAAGGGGAGGTTGCAGGACTGGTGGACTGGCAAAGGACTTTGAAGAAGGAAGCACAAGAAAAAGAGTCTGTGGGGGTAGGGGTCCAAATTCTAGAGTCCACCATAGAAGGGTCCAAGAAAACATTATCAAGAAGTTCAAAGAGGTTTGAAATACAATCAAGGTCTGAGTCCCTCACAGCCCTCCTCAGACCCAGGTTCCACCCAACTATCAAATTCAGCTAATCCATTCTCATATGAATACTGGTCCAAGCCATTCACAGCTATGAATCCCGTCTTGCCATTGTATTCTTATCAGAGAACCGACTAATGATACAGAAGGAGAAAAAGCATAGCATGTCATGGAACTAAAGGACATGGTATCTGGCTTTTATGAATGCAACTTTAACCTCTACATAACTCTGGAACCAGAGGTGACTGACCCAAATTCAGTCAGTGATTCGTTATCATGTTCTCTTATGGTTTTAGTGCTCAAAACATTATCAATTGTGAGCTCCTTGATTCTCTAGACTTGATTTAGCATCCAAGTCCAGTTGTAACATGCCCTAAAAAGCTTGGTTGGTTTCAGTGTCACTCTTTTAGGCTTCTAATCTTGCACTTTCTTCAGATGCCCTTTGTGCTCTTTTCTGCAGTTATCCATCTTTTGGGTTGTCCAGCAGTGTTCAGACTTTATTGTAGTCTGTTTGTTGCTATCTCGTTTTGTGTTGTTTCTTTTTCCACTTTTCAAATGAAACTGAGTAGTAGTATTGTTTTCAAGGTTATCAGTGTGCATAATCTAGTTCTTAGAAAAGAAGTCTGGTTCTGCGATAATATAGTAATTATTTTGATTTCTAAACCAAGTAGATCCAGAATATAGGTTGTGTAATAAATATGGATCTGTGTTAAATAAGATGAAAAGAACATTTTCTGCCTTGAAAACAGGATGCTGATGCCAAAGAGGAAGCTGACAGGCATCAAGATGGTGAGTTGAACGTCGTCGTATGAGGAGGTTACCTGGATGCGTTGTATGGGGTGTTTGAGCTTCCGTCTGTCAGAAGGTGCTCCTTGGTGAATATGTAAATACGTGCAATAGCAGAAAGTATTCTTCTCATTCTTTTCTGTTTATATGTTGATGTGAAACTGACAGTGTTGAGGGCCTTTCCATATAGAAATTGATGTTATATCAATCATTGTATTGAATAAATGAGAGAGGAGAGAGAGGTTGCTCATGCTATTCCATAACACGGGATGTCATCCTTACAAAGATAAATAAGCCAAGCCGGACGTTCTTTCTCTGCCCTTACGCCTTGGAACTTGGAAGTTGGAAGTGCTTTCACACCTATATGAGATTAAAAGGTAAATAAATTTGGAATTTACTCAACTAAGCTAAATACATATAGCTTCTGCCCTGCTGTTATCCTTGTATTAGTGGGATCTACACTGATATAGAAATGTTACCATATTTATATCGGTTGTTTTAAGAAAGTGTATGGGAAATGCACTGTTCGTATTTGTAAGTTACAATAGTTATGTTCCACCTGTTTAGAAGAGAGTCGGTCCTGCTCGTTTTTTCTTATATATCATATCAATAAGAATGCATGGATGACGGTTCTCAACTTATTAGGTATTAATTAATTACCTTTGAGAGTACTATAATTCCTGATGTGATTATATTCTAGTGATGGCTGATGGTATGGTCATGGGATGTTCTTTTAGTTGGGCAAATGGGTATTAATATCGAGCTGGCTCGTCAGCCTCACGAGCCGAGTTATAGTAGGTTCGAGCTCGGCTCCTTTCATAATCAAGCCAATGAATCGAGCTTGAACAGCTCATGAAAAGTTTGGCTCGTTGCCACCCCTATTAGATAGGTACCTAAAGGTCAATTGATAATATTAGCCTTGCTAGTTCATTAGGCTAACAAAGGGGGCCTTTTTGTTACTATGTATGATTTTTGTTTTTTGAAAGCAAAAGGGATTATAGATAATAAGGGCAACTTTTGGGCCCTAATATCAATAAAAGTAATATTTTTAAAGAATTTTCAAAAATAAGTTAACTTTTTTAAAATAATATATCAATTTAGGGCAAAAATACTGTTTATCTTCTTCATCTTGCAAGTCCAGCTTCACCTCCACTTCCGGCAACGTTGCCAGAGGATGAAGATGAACAATGCTTTTGCTCTTTATTGATATTATTTTTAAAAAGTTAACGTATTTTTTTAAAAGTATTATTTTTATTGATATTAGAACTCTAAAGTTGCCTTTATACTATAATCCCAAAACAAAAACCATTGCCAATTCAACAAAATCTATTGTATTTTTTTGATGTGGCAGCTATTTTGTTGTTTTGAAAAAACAAAATCACACGAGTGTCTGAATCAAATGCAAATCTGATTAAACCAGTATGATAATTTTACAAACCCAACTGGCCAGCCGAGCCGTAGCTCCATATTTTAATCGAAAGGTTTGTGACTCAAATAAGGGATCGTCACCCGAGGGAACCTTCTGAAGAATCTGAACTTCTGATCATCAATGGAGGGAAGGTGAATCATTTGAGGCTTTGAGCACATCCTATTTAGGGGGTGGGGGCTGGGGCGCAGACACTAGTCACTACATTATTAATTTTTTATTGATCATTAATCAATACGGAAATCTTGATAAGAAGGGTTTTTTATGGTTCAGTAGGGTAATAGGGTGGACTGAACCATATTGCTAGAGTTAGCTGTCTGTAACAACCAACAAGAAATGCTGATAAAAAAAAAAACCTACAAGAAAGAAATTAAATAATCATGTAGCCATTATTGCTATTTGCCACACTGATGCGGGTGGTCAGTGATCATATCGATTACGACGTGCATGTTCTTTGTCATGCAACTTTTGGACACGTGGAAAGTAGAATGCAGCTTTTGTTGCCATATCAGCCTAAAAACATTCATGGAGGCACGTGATCCAGCACGTGTCTCAGGCCAAGATTACCATGCCAGCACCCGTGACGTGTCAGTTCTATCTTTCTTGAGATCCCCTATCGATAGGTGTCGGACCATTGTCCTTCAAATTTAAAATTCTTATACCCTACAATTAGTTTCATTTTTGTTTTTTGTTTCAGGGTTTTTTCTGAGCTCCCCTATGCCAAGGTCCTGTTTGGAATAAGACGGACATTCTGGCTCTCAATGGGACCCACATCCCACGGAGGTTCGACAGAATTGGGACTTCGGTGAAAGGATCGGCTGTACCCAAAATCACCCAAGCAACCACCATCAGTTGTGCCAACAGATCAAACTTCCCATCAATGAAGGATCTTTGAGTCTAGATACCAACCGAGCGGTAAAAGCCTCCACATGCATGCACTTAGGCAAGGATTTGATCCGGCTTATGGGTTATTGTCAATTAATCAGGTCACTACAGAATGCGGGCCCATGGCGGGACCACCTGTTGTTCATCTATTGGGCCTCAGTTTCAACTTCAGGATCATTGAAATAGGAACCGGAGCTCATCTCAAGGACCTGAAGTTGGGTAGTTGTAATTCAGTCTTGCATAAGTGTGGATTCAGAAGGGCCCGTGAAGGTTTGGCCCACGATTTTTTGTTTTCCCATTCATCAAGCTATCTCTGGAGAATATCTTCATAGAAAAATTAACTATAACAAAAGATATTCCGATGCTGGATTAACTGCCAGACATTCGAATTCATTGTACTCTCTCTCTCCCTCTCTCCCCAAAAGGTGAGAACTCTAGATGTAAACCTTATCTAATTAATAAAGGTTCACACATGAATGCAAGAAGTTCTTATTGGGCTGATGCTGTAAAAACTGCCATGTCTAAGATTTTGGAGTTGGCTAGATTTTTTCTCTTGGATATTTGACAGACTAGAATTGCACACGATGGTCGAACCAGTCAGGTCGGGAATGGGAGCCAAAATGATTTTTTGGGTTGTCTGGTTCTTAGATATGTTGATTTGATCAGACTTGACCCAAATACTTATCCTAACAAGTTTTATAACCATAACATTTATTGTTTTAACCTTACTTTGGTGTAAATTAATTAGGTTTAAAAGATAATCAGGAATTATTTTCAAATTTATATTACTAATGATATTTTTATTTGGGGAAGTCGTTGAGTGGTCAAAGAAAACGATTGATCGGACCTGCTCCTCACGCAACGTGTTTCACACTGGCCTCACAGGCACATTCCACGTGCAGTGGGAATATCTCCCATGAATAATAACTTATAAGTACGAGAGATGTTCCCGATACATGGTAGAATGTGTCTGTAAGATCGGTGAAGAGCAGATCCGGTTTCAAATATGATAACGTTGATTAATTTGTCCAGCAAATGTATAGTTAATCTAGTCAAAGTTCTATCAAGTTGGTTGGTGAATTTTTTCACCAAATTGTCATTCTTGTTTTAGCATCAAGGAGGATGATGTGGTGTTCCTAAATTCTATCAAGTATGGATCAGGGTGTTGAACAAAAAGACAAAAAAAAAAGGTGGCTGGGTGGATGATGGATCAACCTGGGTTAAAAAAAAAAGAAAAATTTTAGACCTGGGTTGGTTCAGACTGTCATGGCTGATCCAATTCAACCTCCGCTATTGGCTCAAATCACTGCATGTCTGCAATCGGGTCTTAAGTAAGAAAAGGTTTAGACAAAGATAAATTCTACTGATGCAACATACTCTTTTAGGCTATGTTTGGTTTGAAGGAAAAAGTAGAAAAAGGAAGGAAAATGTAGGAAAACCTATAAAAAGTTTGTAGGTTTTCCTACCTTTCCCTTCCTTTTCCTACTCTTTTCTTTAAACCAAACACAGCCTTAGTGAATACTTAGGAGCAGCAGACAATAAGTTGAAAACTGCTGGGAAAAAGATGATAGATTACAAGCAGAATATGTTTGAATAAAAATGATGCAATTTTGTCTGGTGACTCCATAGAGGCTTAATTTCAAACATCTTTTTTGCATATATGAAAATTATAGGAAAATCTTATCTACCCATCTCTAGATGTTCATGCTGAAAGTTAGGAGTTCATCCGATTATATAACCATTACTGACTGAGCATTTTAGAATGAAAAGAATGGAATTTTTCAAACCGCCCAACCTTGTCAGACCTATCTCTTTGGTTTCTGATTGGAAATTCAGAACTGAACTGAGTAGCATGAACAAGCAAGCCAGCGGGAAGGGGGTTACTAAAGAACTGGGGCATGGCAAAATCAATCAAAACGCCATTACCCAATGTTTTTTTGTCCCAGATGTCTTGGGTCTTGGGATGGATGGACGGAATATAGACTTAATTTTTGGCGTCTTCTCTCTTTTTTTTTTTTGTGCAAAGTGTCTGCTCTCAGACTGGAACCCACATTCTCATGCTTGTCAGCCATTAATTTTACCATTATACCTATCAATGGGCCCATAAAAACAAGAAAAAAACTGTAATAATACTGTAATTTGGTCACTGGGAGGTCAGACTGTAATCATGAATTCAATGAAATGAGCTCCATGTCTCTTTAACACTTTTAATTAAAAGGGTTGCGTTGTATATATATAAAAGCCTAATCCTTATCTTACCTAGTAAGTGAAGGAACAAAAATGGCTAAGTGTTATAATAATTACCTTCACAAGACCAACACAATATTATTAGAGAATCCTCTTGGTCTTAACACTCAAAAATAAGAAACCTGAAATGTACATAGGATGATCTTAATTGTTCAATGACCAAGACAATTTTCTTTCTTATAGGCTTCAATTGGTCTCACATATTTCCCAACTAGGGAAAAACAAAAAGACAAAAACTATCTGCAATAAGCCGGACTTACCAGTGATATGCTCTCTAGTGCAAATAGAAGCACTGACTTACATAGGATTCCAGAGGAATTAATAGAGCAACACATAAAATTGGAACCCATACGGATTAGAGGGTTCCCTAAAAGAAAAACAAAATTCTTTACAATGATGAACTTTACACAAAATTTCTGGTAATCATCTTATCTTCTTTATGGATGTCTACATGGCTCTGGGTCTAGGTCTGGAATAAAAAAAGTGAAAAAGATATAAAGATGAAGAGGCCTTCAAAATTCCCATGCATGGTGGGGTTAAGCTTGGACGCTTTCACCATGCACTGGGATGCAAGAGAATAAGTAACAAAAGCAATAGAGGATGAAACACACAAAATAATTATAATCGGAGAAACAAAGAAAATCTTTAGAAAAATTAATAATTTCCATCAAACCATGCAATTAATCTTTTTTTTTTTCAAAATAGAATATCCTTTTCTAGGATAAAGTATATATGTATACAGAGGCATGCATCATCATTCATTTAATTCTAGCTTGTGATCCTTGAAGAGGTTAGGAACTTAGGACTTGGGATGCATCAAAGAAATGCTAAGTCTCAATTTAGATAACCAGGCATTACTCATATTATCTAAAAAAGGATTAAATTAAAAGAAGAAAAATAAATTAAGGGGTATTAAAAAAGGATGAATTAGTTACAGGTGGGGGGGGAGGTAATAAAGGTGAAAACCCTATAGCAAGATAACAGCTTAAGCTAGGAGTATGGTGAAAATATACTATTAAAATAACAGCTTAAGATGAGAGCAAACCAATGAATCAATCATGTTCATAGTGAGATGTTGAAAAGTCAGTGAGGGCCTCCCCCCATTGCCTTTACCACCCCAAGCTTTTTAAGCTTCTCCTAATCTTCTCGTAATAAGCAACCTCTCCTTTTGATCTCATTCCATTGAAATCAAGGTCCTTTTGAGGTTTGGGTGTTTTATAACAGGAGCAAACGAAAAGACAGAAAGTGCCCACGTCAGATTTTGAGAATAAAAAATGCATAATATGCTGAATCAAGAGAAGAGGTGGGGTGAGATTCCTGCTCTCTCTCTCTCTGAATTTGTTACTTTTTGTGGTTTCCTGGTCATTTTCTCGTCTGAGTTTCTTTATTGAATTTTCTCTAATTTGCCAACCCTTGTTATTAGTCTGCCATTGCAATCATCATTTCTTTTGTCTTAGCAGAAAAAGAAAAACACCATCCGTCAAATACGAATTAATGAAATTCAGTCGTTCTTTGTTTACTTGTATATATAGATTGCAGAAACAAAGGAGAGGGTTAATGGGTAGTACAGTTTGGATGAGAAAATATCTTATTATCCAGTTTTTTCCATGTTTGATTGCATGGTGGGCCTCATGGGTTTGAGAGAGTTGGAAAGAGGTTTCTCATTTGTGTTGCAGAGTTGCTCAGACAAGCAATCCAGGAGCGGATAGCGACTCTAGGGTGATCGTAATAATCTTCTCGTCACGAGATTTTCTTTTGACACTCATCAAATGATGCCTTTCTATGTCTAGATATCACTGCCACCTGTGCATAAGAATGGTTGTATTCTGCTGTATACAAAGCTATGATTTCTACTTCGCTGTTGTTTCATATGTAAAGCCGATCAAGCAATAATCACCAAGTGAAGAAATAAACCCAGTAAACAAAGGGATCCGACTGCTATTGCCTTTGGTTTGAATTTCTTTTGTTTAAGTTGTATTCACAGGCATGTTGCTTGCAACCATGTCCAATTCGACCTCTTTGTCTGAGGATGCTAGTGTTTCGTCTGGTACTAGAGTTCAAGACTTGAGCAGTTTAATAAATCCTATCTCGTCTTCCATTTCTCCTCAGCAGCAACAGAAGATCAAGAAGAAGAGAAATCTTCCAGGAAACCCGGGTAAAGGTTCTTCCTTCTTTAATGCATTAGGTCCCTTCCTGATTTTAATCTCCCTATATCTATGTATTTCGTTTGATGGTTTCAGACCCAGATGCTGAAGTGATTGTTTTATCTCCTAAGACACTGTTGGCCACCAACAGATTCGTGTGTGAAATCTGCAACAAGGGTTTTCAGAGAGATCAGAACCTTCAGCTTCACAGGAGAGGCCATAACCTTCCATGGAAGCTGAGGCAGAGAACCAGCAAAGAGATGAGAAAGAGAGTCTATGTGTGTCCAGAGCCCTCGTGTGTTCACCACCACCCTTCAAGGGCCCTTGGTGACCTCACAGGAATCAAGAAACACTTCTGCAGAAAACATGGAGAGAAGAAATGGAAGTGTGAGAAATGCTCTAAGAGATATGCAGTTCAATCAGATTGGAAGGCTCATTCAAAAACCTGTGGCACAAGACAATATAGATGTGACTGTGGAACCATTTTCTCCAGGTAAATGTTTTTTGTTTCCCTTTTCTCTTTTAAATTATATGTTCTTTTGGGTCTGTCTGTCCGTTTGTTAAGATCCCAATCTTCCCTCCTTTTATCAGTTATGGTGTTTCTCATCTCTTCACTCTTTTAGGATATTAGTCCCTTTTCTTGCAATTTATGTCTTTAGAACGTTCTTTGTTTTTGGTTTCGAGGAACTTTGTTTTGGGGTTGTTCCTACTTCCTTCAAGTGTCTGTTGAAGAAGAGAGAAATTAAAGTTAAGATTAAAATCCATCTAAGACATACAAAGAGAAGGAAAAAGAAACCTGCATAAACTCTTCCTACCTGTGATTTAATGGCTACTTTTTGTCTTCTCTCCAGTTCTCCAGCTGACTCCTGTCCTATATCTTGATGCATGCGTTTCTTCTTTCTTGTTGTATGTATGCATGGGACTTCGGGGTCAAAAAGTCAATCAAAACCCATTAATATCTCTGCTGCCCATGCTCACGAAGAAAAACACCATATTCTCTCATACCCATTGGCCTTACTTGGTCGTTTCATTCGAGGTTTTCTTTTGCTTTTTTTTACTGTTGGTACTTGAAGGTATCAGGTATGGAGTGTCTGCAACCTTAAGAGAAATGATGAAAGTTCTACTCTAGTCAAAGAAAAGTAAAACTTTTAATTCTTTTTTCTTTTAATTTTGATTTTCTTGAAACTTCATGGTTATAGAAAGTCCGTGATTTGATGTTCATGATGCCTAGCATTATTTACCTACAGATAACAGGCTCTCAGAGCTCCCTGAATCAGAACTATATACACATATAATCATGGCAACTGATAAATCTGCAATATGTGATGTCTAGACTCTTCAATTTTATAGTTTATTTTGACGTCTAGGTCATTCTTCCATTAACGACTCTTAAAGACCCTTTCCCTTGTATATTAAATATTTAAGATTTATGAAGCCATAATTCTGTGGGAGCTGGACTCTCTCCATTAATTTCTCAAGCAAGCATTATTAGCTTCTCAGCCTTTTCCTATCCTACAGGAGAATGAATAAGACCTCTTTTTCATGCATGGGGCTTTTCTCCCTTTTACCGTACCAGAGAATTAGGAACTAGGAAGACCTCTCATCCATTAGAATATTATTCTGTTTTATTTTATTTTTTTTGACCTGAATATTATTCTGTGTTCAAGTGTGACATTCCCACTTTTCATGCATGGCAGCTGTTTGCTATTATTCTCTTCACTAAGTTGACAACAATGAAAAGCATCTGCACTCTGCAATAGTCTGTCCCCCTAAAATCTTAAGCTTCATATGGCCTTTCTGTCTTTTCTTATAATCATAATGAATTATAACTCCATTATTCTCTTTGGCTTGTTTACTTCTTAACTGCAAAAGTATAAAAAAATGTAAAAACTAATTATATCTATACTTCATATGTGCATGAATATATCTTTCTTTTGTTGTTTTCCCTTTACTAGCTAGTTGCAGTAAACCTGTTGTGTTCATCATAGCAAAATCCATGGACTTATCCATTTGTTTCTTTTAGGCTTTTAGAGTTTTAGTTTTAGAGGTCTGTAAACCACCCAATAGTTTTGATGGACCAGTTAAAAACAGAAAATGAATAACAAAATAGAAAGTTCAATCTCTAAATTGTAGAGTTTACTTTACCAACCCCTTTTTAGTTACTGTGTTTCTGATATTTTGTACAGGAAAGACAGCTTCTTTACTCATAGAGCCTTCTGTGATGCCTTGGCAGAAGAGAGTGCAAGACTCTCCAGAAACCTATCAGAACATCCCCTCCATCTCCACCCACAAAACCCAACTCCTCTCTTCCCATTCTTAACTCAACCACAGAACTTCCCAAACCAGACATCCCAGATCGACCCACCTCACAATCCAAACTCTACTCAAAACCCAGTTCAAATCAAGGCCGAGGCTCATCATCATCATCATCAGCAGCAGCATCAAATCCCAACCATCTCTCCCCCTCCATTGTTCTACGATCAACCATCCCATAAACAGTTGATTGCATCACCCTTACAACACCACCTTCAGATGGCCACCGACAACCCCAACAGCAAAACCAACACAGCTCATATGTCGGCCACTGCGCTGCTTCAAAAGGCTGCGAATTTTGGTGCAGCGGCCCTTTCAAGCGCCACACAAACTCAACCAGTGGGTCATCATATTACGTCCTCCATCAAACGGTTGGACGAGTATGGGAAAAGGAACCATGTGGGATTCCCGTTAGAAAATCTAGCCACGTGGCAGAAGAATAGCCGTCTGACTCGAGACTTTCTGGGACTAACAGGGGATTGTGAGGGTGGTATCAACGTTAAAGACCTGTTATCATTCGCGGGGGGCGTTGAATTCACTCCTTACGACCGAGACGTCTCGTTGTTGATTGCTGAACATGCTACCTCGGGAAAGTGGGGTGGTGACTATGGTAGTAGAATTGAAGGCTGAGGCTGATCACTGATGGCTGAACCCAAAATGAGGGCTAAAACATTAATATTGGTAAAACTCTGGGAACGGAGATGGCCCTCCCTTTGTTGAGAATGACAAAGTTGTCCATAATGTCACTCCTTATCTACTTGGTTAAATTTTACAAAATTCACTGTTTCTTATATTTTCTTTTTTTTTTCCTTGTAAGTGGCATTGTTTTAATAACTTAGTAAAGCTTTGTCTAAAGTGATCTGATCATCTTCCGGCCAAAAACAGTGATCTCTGCTTAGTCAATTTGGAGGAAAGAGATATTCAGTGAAAAAAAACACACACACACACACTCACAAATGAGAAGAGAGCCATTTTCTAATGAGAAACTTGTACGTGCATGGCCCGCCTGAACAGTACACGCTTTACTTTTGGAAACAACTTTGACTCCAATTATTGTTTACGGGTAATTTTAAGGCTCATTTGATTTGCGGGAATACGTCTGGGCCATTCTCATTCAAATTGTTAGGTTGGAGGGAATCGAAACTTTATTTCCATTCATGGTGAAATAGCATTTCCACATTTGAGGAAATGCCATTTCCTCCCCTTTCCTTAGGAATGAAATACCATTACAGTTGATTCCAGTAGTTCCTTTACGTATGAATCAAACAGATGGGAATAGACCATTCGGATTCTAATTTTGAAGGATTGTGATTCCAATTTTGACTATAAACCAAATAGACTCTTGGATTGTATTTGATACTATTGTTGTTTCTACCTGAAACATTTCGGGTCGATCAATACAAATTGTTGAAAGATATGTATTATCACATCACATGTGAGATTTATTTCAGAAAGATTGATTAGACTTCAATACCTTGGAGTAAGAAAACACCAATTTGATGTTTCTAAAAACAGCCTCTCACATGCATTTTTAAATAGGACCCTTTCTTCTTTGTGCTCACAGAGGATGCTTTACATCCTTCATTGAATGAACCAAGAGAAACCCATTTTATTGGGGGTCATGTGCCTCATGTCTTGAATGGGCCTTAACATTAGAAACGAGGGTTGTTTGAATGCATCTTTCAACGGAAGCAGTGAATTTTGGGCAAATTTTGTGAGATTCAAACCCTTGAACATGCATGCATGCATATCTATATAGAGTTTGTCGAGGCTTATGTCTACTGCAAGTCTGCAACCACCTTTGCAGCAGTTTCTTGCAGCCTCTAATGAAACGCAAATATCATTGTTGATTGTTTTAAATTCAAAGAAAAACTCAATCAATGGTTTGAAATTAAGACTGTTTTTGTTTTCAGTGCAAAAACTTTTCCTCTCGGTCTGTATTTTCACATGTTTGTTTTTAATGTAAACTTTTCCTTCGATATCAATGTAAATACTATATTGATTTATTATTTACATCAATTATCACATTTTAAAAAGTTCCAACGGTTCACTCATTTTAAACTCAATGGTCACAAACACAGCCTAATAGGACAATAACCGGATGCATACCATAGTAATTTGCATTTTCATCATTTGAACCTTTTTTGAGAGGTGGGGGATTTATGGTTTGTCCCACCTTATAAATTTTTACCAAAACTCCATTAGTCCCAATATATAGTTTTCCTTATATTGATAGATTCCCTCAATGTCATTATTCTTAACTGTACAATTTATGAGGTAGGAATTAAATTGATAAAAATCCCGTTTTTTTTTTTTTTTGTTTAACAATTATACAATTCAGAGAATACAATCTGAGTAATGCAAGAAACAAAGTAATTTTCTTTTTTCCTTTTAGTTTTTTTGGAAGCAACGCAACTAAAGTCTCAACATTTTGTGTTTAGGGTCAGTGCGATGAATTGCATAAATTCGTTCCATTTTGCTCCAATAAGACAAAGTCTTTGAACATGCATGTTTGATTTGAATTAATGTACTAGTCCTCTTATAGAAGGGAACAGTCTTTCCACGCGTGTAGGCTCACATCCACTGGGTAAAGAGCGCACTTTTACACAACCATGAATGAATATGTCGTAGGTCCATGGCCATATGACTCTATGTCTACTGACCCACCATCATCATCACCTCCATCAATGAATTTACATAACAGTCAGTATGGATTGGAGCAAGAGTTGTATTGAGGTGAGTATTTGTCAAAATTCCAATATTCAAGAAGTCTGGGTTCCAAATACCTTATATACACAACTTACTGTAGATGACACGTTATCATAGATGTGAGGTAAAAGAATAGTTACCTTCAATATTCTTCTAGGCTGCGTTTGGAAGAGGTGTAAAACGTTTTTTTACACTGAACCTTAAATATATATAACCATTGTATTTTGAAATCGATGTAAAAAGTGGTTTAAGTTTTATATCGATAAAATAAATGTAGTTTTTACATCGGTTATCGATGTAAAGCTTTAAATGTAATGAGGTTTTACATCTATCATCGATGTAAATCTACACTCCATCCAAACGCACACAAAATTGAACCGGAGTGTAGTTTTACGTCGATAATGATTACACTTGTTTACCAAATGCGTATAAAAGCGAACCGGTATAAATTTTACATCCGTTTTTGATTTACATCACATCTAAATATAGCCTTAAATTTTAATCAGAAGGTAAAAGAATAATTACCTACAATGTTCTTTTAATAAAAAAGATAAACAAGGGGATTGAGTGGGTAATCATGTCATGTAGAGTTTCCACTTTTTTTTTTTCAAACAGCCAAAGTGTTCTTGACTTGAAATTTTACATGTATAAATTTTTAAGTGCATTGAATTAAGGTCAAGGGTGGGCCCATTCAAAATGTAAAACTTCAGCCCTACCCACAAGCTGCACCCTCACTAACTGGAGACTAGATCTCATACCCAATAGAACCTTACACATGTCTCATTATAGTTGTACATTGAGAAAATCTCCTGTATTTGCATATTATCATTCATGTTGAGATATTCTCAATGTAAAACTGTAGTATCATATGGGTAAGTGTGAGTAGCATTCTTGTAGGTATACAAGATCTAAACTGTGCTAACTCAGAAGAATAAGTCAGACCAGGGAAGGTAGGCAAGCTGATCAGGGGCCACCGGGTCATGGCTATCTATCTGTCTATATTTTCTGGTATAGATGAATATACCCATTTGGAGCTCTTTGGGATCCATTCTCCCTATCACCCATGCAAGTTGAGTAATCCAAGGGTGTAGGAGTTCTTAGGCAAGACATTAAAGCCTGCCATGCATGGTGGGTGCGTGGGTTGAAACTCCGGCCGGGTGGCAAAGGTTTGCAACGACCTTTGTTTCTTATTGATGCCATCCTTGTAATGCTTAGGGGATGGAAATCAATTCATTTCTGCTTTGAAGTTTTGGTTTATCTACTTTCCTGCATGCATGTTTCTCCACCTTCATCAAATTATTTTTCTGCTTTACTCCCTTTTTCTAGTTTCATTTTTCATTTTTTTTTTTGTTTTTAAAGATATTTTTTATAGCTAGGTATTGCGAGATCTGAATAGGTTGGTCTTAACCCATAGATCCTCTTTGACCCATACAATCTAAGTTCATATTGGTGCCCCACAGCACATTCCAACTGTGTATTGAAAGAGACCGGATCTGTTCCTCACATAGGGCACTTCACACTGACCTTACAGACACATCCCACCATGCATTGGGAATATTTCACGTACTTATACCTTATTATTCATGGAAGATGCTCGCAATGCATGATGAAATGTGCATGTGAGGTCGGTGTAAGGCACCCTATGTGAGGAGCAGATCCCAATTCGTATTTGGAACATCTCTTATTGACAATTATGGGAGATATTGTTCCCAATGCTGTCACAGATATGCATGTGGGGCGCCAATGTGAATTTATGAGACTCTCTCATAACAAGTCGCCTGTATCAATTACAGTGTATTTAACCATCTGTTTGAATTAGTTAGCTTATCACTTGTGAATTATGTTAAAATTTCAAGCATTATAATTAAATATTGAAATTTTGTTATTATTATTAAAATCCTTAGGATTCCCTAAGTTGGATCCATCAATCAAAGAATTAATGCATCCGGATTTAATTTATAAGATCATATCAACCCCAAATGTCAGTATAATTATTTTGTTAAATGGGCCATCATCAATCAAATATAATGTCCATTAGTTAATGTGTTCAACATCAAGCACCGAGCAGACAAGCTTGAATTATGATCCCTTCTACATGAAGTAATTAATTATCTACCAAATCACTTTTCCCCCTCTTTCTCATTTTCTAGTTGTAATGAATATTCAATAGATCAAACACTTTTTTTCTACTCCATTTATTATCAATTTTGAAGTATTAGGGAGTACAAAAAGAATTACAGACTTTTCTAAAGAGGAAACATATATAGGCTGCAAGACCAGTTGTAAGCGTGAGTAAAAAGGTGGCTAAGTGCCGACTGTTGGTGTTTTGGTGGTCCTGGACCTGGTTAATGGTACAGCAAGAAAAAGAAAAAGGTGATGAAAAAAGGAAAAGAAAGAATAAGAAAGGAGAAATAAAAAAGAAAAGATGGATATATACAATCTTTTTCTTGGTGGTGCTTTCTTAAATTCGCACGTCTCACAGTTACAGCTAGCCTTTGGTCGGTAATCCCAAGTTAAATAGCTTTGATAATATTTGATACAATGTATATTGCAAAGCTTTATACACTTAGATGCCATATACATGACCCACATATCTATACATCATTTTCATTCCATCCCTATTGTTCCATTTTCAACAAGTCCATAGCGATCTGATAAAAGGGATGGCTCAGATGGGACCTTAGTTGGTGTAAGAATTCTAGGCTGATGGTTGATCCACTGGTTGCTAAAAAATAACGGACTTCATCTTCTAACAACTTAAGCTTTTAAGTTGAACGATTTTTTGAGTGATATTGTATTTTATTTGATCAAATAGTCTAATGTATAAGGGGATTTAGAGAATAAAATTAAGCCTGTTCAGTGACCTCACCTAAGAGCTTAAGCTTTTATCTGATCACTAGAGTCTATACACAGTAATCGGGACTGGGGAGGAATATTAAATCTAACCATATATATGTTTAATTTAAACTTTAAACCTTAAAACATAAACAAGCTAATGAGTTGAGCAAATCTGTTGAAGCTAAGATTGGTTTGATAGTAAATAAGAAGAAATCTCTTCAATTATTGAGAGGCGAATTAGCCGGCTGACTTTCTTGTTAACCTTGGGATTGATGAAGCCTCTTCTTATAATGTTATAACTGATAATAATTTTAGAAAATTGGTTCTAGAAGATCTAATTGGTCTCCCTAGTTTGCGGGTCAGATGGAAATTTTAGTTGTATTTGCTTTGTCTTTAGTTTTTTTCTCCTTTTTGTTTGATTAATTATTGTTTCAGAAGATCAAATGTGTCACTATATCACCCGTTTTGTTTGGATGGTTGAATTGGTGACCCACGACTCAGAGACAAAAATGGTTCAACTTTTATATCGGTTTTTAAAACATTGCTTTCTACAAAGAATTCATTTTTCCTTATTCTACCATTAAATTCTCTTACTTAAAAAAACGTATAGACAAGGTTTAAACTATTGAAACATATTGGTGCACATTGATTGATATGTAGTGTCAATTTCCAGGACCAGATCTACTAGGCACAATATAGTAAATGCATCCAATGAGCACTAGTTAAATATTCTGACAATTGTCAAAAGTGGTTTTTAATCTTTTTCAAGGGTAACTGGGGGTATTTTAAAGAATAGGTGTCAAAAAAAAAAAAAAAATTATCAAATGCTCATTGAATATGCTTACAACATTGTGTCAGACTATCAATTTTTAGGGTCAATGATAAACTAAATAATGGGAATTGGGCTGTTTCAAGTTTTTTTTTTTGACAAAATAAAAAAGAAGCACTAAAAACATCAAAGGCAAAAAACCAACTCTCAATTTGTACATTGACAGCATTGATACTTTGAAGCTTGCCCATATAAGAATATATATAGGACCACAATTACTCATTAGTTAATTGGATGAGAGTGATTAATTAAGACTGCTTTCTACAAAGAATGCCATGTTAATTTGTGATTGGATCAAAGGATTCAAGGTATCCAAAAGAAACCCTGGTTCGATTCGAAAATAATAAACAGTAACTTTCTTTTTAGTGTTGTGACAACAACAATGGTTAAAAATGCGCGTGGGGTCATCCATGACATAGGCTCAGTATGCCCAACCACATAAATCTAGGTGTTCTGGCCAAACACACCCCTGTTGCTTGCTTTGTAGTATTTTGCATTCTCTTTACAACTTAAAACTGAAAATCTGAAAAATAAACACAATGGTGAAATGGTTTGAACATTCAGTCCGAATGGTTCAGCCTATGGTAATTTTGAAAATGTTAAAGTTAAAAATAAGAATGACCCAAAAATCATGGTTGGAATTGAATATTCTAGATCAACGGCTTATTATAAAATTCGACTTAGGTTCAAAACAGAACCCTTTAGGCCATCGATTGAACAATTTCAGGCTTTCAGAAAGTGCACGTAAGCTGCAGATTTGCAATGGTATAATACATACCATTTGGCTGGTAAAAGAGACTGCATCTATTTTTCATACACAACCAGACATACCAAAAGCTTCTCTTCTTCTTCTTCTTCTTCTTCTTCTTCTATTCTCTACTCTTATCAAAGCAAAAGTTATAGTTGGCAATTGGCATCTCATGTCATCTTACCTCATCGCTTCGGTCACCGCACCGCTCTCTTTTAGCCTTTACCCTCTTCCTTTTACCTCTTTTTCTTCCTTGCTTGCCGCTTGCTTTTCCATGCTTTTCTTTTCCTTCGTCACTCAGCTGCAGCCTGCAGATCCCAATGCAATTTCTACAAAACAAACGTCCATGAATCCATCCTTTTTAAAGTTTTATCCACCACTACCGATGTGACTATGTAATATGTATTTCTTTACCAGACGACTATATATCCACTAACATCCAAACATGGACTCCAGATCTCCTCTACATCCTGTAATAATGTGCCACTTTAATATTTCACGGTTTAACTCTCTCACATGTGTAAAAAATTTATATTTCTTTTACTTCTTTATTTTTAAATATTAAAATAAATTAAAAATGATAAAAACAAAAAAACTCTTTCTTCTTCAATGAAGGTTTCACGTTCCCCCATTTCTTTTCAAGAAGGGAAATCTATCTACAAAAAACAAAAGACTTTTGAATCGATGCTTATCAACAACAGGCAATTTTGATTTAAAAACAGCATAGTGAAAGGAGAAAGAACGAAAGAAAATAAGAAACTAGAAAGAACTCCACCAACAAAAATCTAACCGGCCAATCTAAACCAACTTATCAACCGGCAATTTTGATTTAAAAAAAGAAAAGAAAAGAAAATTATATTCTGACCGTTGGTTTTGAACTTTAGAGCCACTACTGTTGAACTTCAATTGGTGCTGAACGATCTACATTATGAGAGCGAATCCATTGAACACGACGGTTCACGAGGAGCGTGCACCCTGTAAACGTCACCCTATTTGAATCCAGCAATTCAGTTAAGTTAAATTTGGTTCACACTCCTGTTAAGCAAGTCAATCCGGTTCAACTGATTACAAAAAGGCAAAATCAGATGAAACAAGTCTTTTTGCCTGTCATTCGTCCGAATTCCCCTTTCTTCCATTTTCATTTAAGAGCAAGAGACCACCAATGGCAATTTAAACAAGCTCCGACGACGTAGAGTCAACTAGCAATAAGCATTTCTTCTTCACCTTCCCCTTCCAACCCTATTATTCCTCTTCCTTAATATTTTCCTCCTTCATCTTCTTCTACTAGGAGATTATCCGCGGCAGTTTCAGTACTATCCTTTAAGGCTCCATATTTGGTTTGTGGGATGGGAACGAGAAAAGGGAATATTTTAAAAGTATTCTTTTTTTTTTCATTTGTTTTGAGGGAAATAGAGGGATGGGATGAAAAAAATGTGGGATGTCAAATCCCAAAATCGTGGATTTGGAGTCACACCAAAACCATACGATCCGATTAGTGAAACAGGATGAGGTGAGATAGAACACCTCCACATCTGAGACAGAATCCAAGCGTACATCATAGTTATCATCCTCCGATCCTCCCGAAGAACACATGAAGTTTCTGAAGCACCCGCTTCCTCATCTCCTGCTCCTGCTCCTGCTCTCCCCCAACCCTTTTATGCAATTCAAAATCTCCATAGGATCCCTTTCCTTCCCTTCCTCCTTCTCTTTCCCCTCCCCTTGGTTCTATGCAGTGCCCATCTCCCCAAATTAATGTCATTTTGCTGGATTTGGACCTCGATGCCTGCCAGAAAAAGGCATAAGTCCAACCTAAACCTTCAACAAGGTGCCGCTGCATACCCCCCTCAACAATCGGCAAAACCAAATCTTGTGAAGCATGTCGTGAAGCCGGCAAAGTCAAGGACTGACAGGCTTCAACACCCAAAACAGCTTCAGCAATGGCCTTTTCTTCTTCACTGCTCCAGAACTTGTCCTCCACCCATCTCTCTTCTACCACACGTCTATCGAACTCGGGCTTAAGATCTCAGCTGAAATTTTAACAATTTTCAGAACTCCAAACCATTTTTCCCGCTCAAATCTGCCAATCTCTCCAACAACACCTTCAAGAACCAAACAACCAAAATATAGACAAAATCACGACAGGAATGATCAAATCTCTTGCTTCATCTCAAGATTCCATTCTCTTCAGGTCAATTCCGTTGAAAAATATATATTACGAAATAAAAAATGTTTAAGATCAAATGAAGGAAAATCACCTTGATTTCACCCACTTCATCCGTCTCCTGATCCCTTAGCAGCTCTTCTGATATCAACCCGACCAAAAGCTCATATTGTTCGTCTTCCTCTTGGTGAAATAGAGCATTGTTCATCATCTTCGCTTTTCTTTCGTCATAGTGCTTTCCTCATTATTTTCCCATATATAAAACCAAACAATGGAAGAATAAATTTTTATAATTTCCCATCCCATCTCATATTTTCTCATTCCACTCAAATCTTCCCATAAACCAAATGGAGCCTAAAATTTTCATTGCAGAGAATATCCTTTAAGAGCTATGATTCATATGGCTTGGTTCCTTCCCACCTTCTGTGTATACAGTTAAATTTAACTGTCACGGCTGTGTATAGGTAGCCCCAGAAGATCAAGAAAGGTTTCCACGCTTATCATACTAGTTCTTCATTTACATTGGTTGCCAAGTTTTCTCGATATCATAGTTGGTCGTTTGTGAAAACGAATATAAGCTACTGTTCAACGCACAAGACAGACAATAAATAACATAGCACACTTTACCACTATTCACATAACATAAATTTAGTCCAATAAAAATCAAACATCAATCCATTTTTGTGGCTTTCAAAAAACATCCCTTTTTGTGGATCCGATCCCCATCCCAGATTCTAAAACTGCTAATCAATTATAGATAACACAGAAGTAAGCCATGGAACTTGAATCACAATTATGTGTTCCTTGAACGTAAATGGCACCTCTTCATCATCAATTAAACAAACTTTTGGTTTCTTTTTTATGCATCTCGTCATCCTACTCCAGTGATTGAATGGCACTGCTGGTATTAAGCATGTCGACTAATCCAACAGGAGCAAATTAGATTTTGCTCGACAATAACTTCATCGGAGAAACTGTAAGAAGCTCGAAATTACATGGCTCCAATGAAATCTCCATATGTTCCCATGACTTCAAGGGCATCAACTTCTTTGCCCGAAACATATATACGACAAACACTTGTACCCCTTCAATGGAAATCAGGTTTTTTCTGTTTTCCATTCAATATCGTTTGGGTTCGTCGTAGCCGACACAGCATGTGAAAACTCGGAGGCACAATTGTTTCTTCAAGCTTGACGGCACTAGGTGACATGCCATCAGAATTGGTAGGCAATCGCAATCAAAGCTTGGTGAAACAATGAAATCACTGCCAGTAGTCTCCTGCCAAAAGAAAATGAAGATATAAACAAAGATGAATAACAGGGATGAAAGAAAAAGGAGAAGAAAGGATGTTTACCACCGGTTGACAATATGCCGTTAGAGTTCGGTGATATAGTGAAGTCGCCGCCAATGGTTCAGTGCTAGAAGAAGAGAAAGGAAGAAGATATTAACAAAGAGGAATAACAGGGTTGGAAGGAGAATCAAAAGAAGGGATTCAGCTTATTCTTGTCACTAGTTGGCTCCATGCCATTAGAGCTTGGGGAAATCGCTGCCGATGGTCTCTTGCTCTTGGGCTAAGGCTTTGGTGAAAATGAAAATGGGGGAAGGGGAATTCAAACGAATGAGAGGCTTTTTTTATGTAGTGCGATCTGACTATTCTCTGTTGGAGGACAATCTGACTTTCAGTCGGGCGACGAGCTAGGTGAATCTGCAAGACAGCAAATCAGAGAACTCGGGGTGGCTAACCCGGCGAGCTGAAAAGCTTTGAGAGCTAGAGAGCTAGAGAGCTAGAGAGTTGAAAAATCACGCGTACCTTGTGCCATTGGGGTTGGTGCCTTTATATAGTTGGGCCCTCGCGGGTTTTGTGGATCGGTTCCGGGATCTTCGTCTGATGGGATCCATTTCCGCTTTAATTGGGGGGTAACATTATCGATAAATAAAGATTATCAATTCTGCCCGATCCGGGCGAGGAGAAGATTAGGCCTGCCGTTACGTGGTGTGATCCCATAAGGTTCGGAGTCTGTTGGAGAGACTTCCGGGATCGTTACGTGGTGATCCGGGTCGGTATCCCCGAGCTGATACTTCAGTCTTTTAGTTTCGAACTGGATTGAATGCCGAGGTGACTCTGCGCCGAGGTGACCCTGTGCCGAAGTAAATGAATACCCGAGCTCAATTGTTGCGAACTAGGCATGCTAGGCTGAGCTGTCATCTCTTAGTCAATTTGTGTCCACGTGTCCCCTTTTTGCTAGGTTGGGCCAAATCACCCTTCATCAATTCCCCCCACTCCCCGAGCCAGGGGTCTGACGAGTCTAGGTAGATTTGGCACGAGGTCTAGGCGATTTGATGGGCAAATCATTGGTCGGACCTGTTCGGCCGCCCACCTCAACCAGGAATAACCCAGGTCGCGTCTAATGTACGTGCAAATGTCACTATGTTTTATAAACTCTGTGGACGTCAAAACACGCGCTAAACTGATTTCAACCTTGGGGGTCGTGCAACCGATTTTCTTAGGAGTCGTTGGATCGTGACAATCTCGACCGTTGATCCCCGGACACACCAGCTATAAATAGGGGGCAAGGGACCCATTTTCTTCGCCACAAGTCCGCTAATCTTCAATCTGAGGTCGCGCTCGAGTCCTTCAGTTCGGTGTCTTTCCGAGGTTGTCTTCCTTTCTCCGGTCTTTCTTTTGGTGAGTCTTCCCTAGCTCTCTTTTTTGATTTCGCGTCTTTTCGTTATGCCAAGCTTTAGTTTCGATAGCCTTTTAGACGAGAGTGGTGAATCCGCTTGAGCCGAGGTGGGTACCTCGGCTCAGGCCGTAGATCTTTGTCCTGCCGAGGAGGTTACTTTGGGTCAGGATGCGGTCCACGGTCATCCCGAGGTGGACTCACTTCGAGGAGAGCGAGAGGCCTCTGGTGACCTGGCTTCCACCATGCATCGAGGTCGACTGCCAGATAACTTTGGTTCGTCAACAATGACGACGGACCGGCTTCTATCCCCAGTAGCTCGGTACAGGCTTCCCAACGACCTTGTCTACAATATCCCCTTAGGTAATTTTCCTTGAGAGCATGGTCACGACGAGATCGTGATGTTCGAGGAACAACTCGTAGTTGGTTTTCGTCTTCCACTTCACCCTCTGATAGTCGAAGTCATGAAGTTGTTCAACATCACCATAGACCAGTTGCACCCGAACTCCATCCGTAACGTAGTAGGAACCATTTCCCTTTTCCACGACTACAACCTTCCTCTCGCCCTCGACATCTTTTCCTTCATTCTTTCCATAAAAAAGAATTCGTCCTGTGTTTTGCCCGAGCACAGGCAAACTTATTACCTATCACCTTGTCCTACCTTCAAACTCTTGCACGAGCTCCTGAACAAGGTCCCGGCCTGGAAGAGACGATACTTTGTGGTTCGTAACCCTGAGGGGTGGCCTTTCCCGACCCATTTGAGAGCAGCCATCCAGGACCCCAGTGTCAGATTGGACCTGAAGACAAGGGAGACACTCCGATCTTGGGCGGAGCTCGGCTTGAAGTTCGTAGACTTCATGACCGAGGAGAAGCTCGTGCAGGCCGGTCTGAGTCCTAGTAGGTCATTGTTTGTTGTATTTCCTTTGTTTTATTTTGGTACTGTTTCTGACATATTTTTTTGGTAGCAGCTATCATGGACATCCCCTCGAACGAACTCTTCAGGCGTATGAAGAAAGGGAAAAAGAAGCGAGCTTCAAAAAGAGCTCGCGTTGAGTCCTCAACGGCTGTCATTTTAGAGCCCGAGCAGCCATCAACCGACGAGCAACCTCCTATGATAGACTTGGTCAAGGAGGAATCGGGCAAGCTCTCCCCGCCTCGCTTGCTTGAGGAGGCTACGTCTTCGGAGCCTGCCCCGGCAATTTCCGCTTCTTCAGGTAGCGACGACGCAACTCGGAGCATTCTGACTCCGAAATTCGGCCTCCTCAAGAGCAAAGGCGCAGTGTATGCCGAGGAGGTTGCTAGCTGGGCCGAACTGCCGGTTGCTCAGTTCGGAGCCCGAGCGGCTACTCATTGCATGGTGGTAAGTTTCTGGACTTGTCTTCTTCGATATGTCTTGTACTTGGCTTTTTATATGCTGACGCTTGTTTTCCTCCCTTGATAGGTGAATTCCGCCTTCCACGCTTTGGTTTATCAGTCCGAGGTGAAATTGAACCGGGCCCTCGCAGCCGAGGAGTCTTCCAGCAAGGCCCACACCGAGCTAAACTTAGCCCGCAACGAAAATAACCAACTGAAGAAGGGCGCGCGGGCTAAGAAAGAGCTGATCACGTTGCTAATGTCTGACAAGAAGGAGCTCGAAAAGCGTGAGGCGGCCTTGAAGAAGGAGCTTGCGAAGCGGGAGGCAGCGCTGAAGAGGGAGGTGGAGAACCTCGAGGCTCACGTGAAGGAGCGGACTGAGGTACTCCTTCAGGCAATGGAGGTGGCCAACGTTAAGGCCGTCGAGGAGTACAAGACTTCGGCGGAGTACCGGAGGGAGATGGTCGAGGTGGGGACGGCGAGCTACCGCAAAGGTTTTAAACTTAGCGGGTGGCTGACCCGACGTGAGTTCCCCCAGCTCAACCTCAATGTCATAACTACTTCGAGGGTCACAAAGGAGATGGCCGTCAAAGCTGCACAAGATCCGGACTCCGAAGTAGAAAGCGACGGCGACCTGTTCGATGATGATGAGGAGACCGTTGCTGGCGAAGTCTCTACCAAGGACGAAGAGCCCCGAAGTGACTAGAGGCCTCTTCTTAATCCTTTATGATATATACCCCGAGCCTCTGAGTTCGGTTCATAGTGAAAGTTTCTCTTTTTTTTGTACTCAAAAATTTACATCAATGAAATACAAGTATTGGCTATCTCTGTGCAAGGAATTGTGTAAATAACTCCCGAACTGGCGAACTAAATCAAATAGGAGTAAAAAATGTGTTGGTTACCCCGAACTGTCGAGCTAACGAGTTGGACCACGAGTAGGGATAACCGGAGTAGATTTTTTCAGTGTTGATTACCTCGAACTGTCGAGCTGTCGAGCTAACAAGCTGGATTCCGAGTAGGGGTAACTTCACATCATTGTACGCCGAGGTGGGTGGACACTGTAGGGTATATACCCGACCTGTCTGCACACAGGCTACTTGCTTAGGTGTCAGTTATGCCTTAGTGTTGAGCCATCAGGCCCGACTCCAAATGGGATCAACCTATTGTTATATGCTGAGGTGGGCTAGACATAGTAGGGTTTTGTACCCGAACTGTCTATGCCATAGGCATGAGAACTGATTTGCCTATGCCGAAGAGGCGAGTAGGACTTGTCTGCCTATACCGAAGAGGCGAATAGGACTTATCCGCCCATGCCAAAGAGGCAACTGGGACTTATCCGCCCATGCCAAATAGGCGATTGGGACTTATCGTGGTGTCGAGATCTTATGTTAGCTCGGCATCATGGCCCTTAGGCTTTTGGAAGTGACTCACAGTCCTCTCTCCAGTTCGGTGATCATAAGTAATATCTTCCAGAGTCTCGAGCTCGTACGTACCTTCCCCGAATACCCGTCTTACTCGGTACAAACCTTCCCAATTCAGTCCGAGCTTACCGACACCGGGCTCAGGTACCATAACCTTCCGAAGAACCAGGTCACCGATGCAGAAGTGTCACTTTTTGACCTGGGCGTTATAGTACCGAGCTACTCTCTGTTGGTAAGTTGCAGTCCGGATGTATGCCAAGTCTCGTAATTCTTCCACCAGGTCTAGGTCGATACGGAGCTCGTCATCACCTCGATTTCTACTGGGATCACCACTTCTGCGTCGTAAGTGAGGTTAAAAGGAGTTCACCTATGGCAGTCTTGGTGGTAGTCCTATAGGCCCAGAGTATACTGGGTAGTTCGTTTACCCACAATCCTTTGGCTCGAGCTAAGCAAGCTTTCAGCCCGCGAAGTATGGCTCTATTTCCGCTTGCCCATTCGCTTGGGGGTGCGCCACCGAGGTGAAATTTTGTTGAATTCTCGTTTAAGCACACCAATTCTGAAACTTAATATCCTCGAATTGCTTCCCGTTGTCGGAGATGAGTACCCAAGGTAGCCCGAAGCGACATACTATGTTCTTCCAAAAGAAATTTTGTATGTTGTGGGCTGTGATTGTTGATAGAGGTTCAACCTCCACCCACTTCGTAAAATAGTCTACTACTACGATCAGAAACTTCCTCTGTCCTATTGCTGGCGGGAATGGGCCAAGTATGTCGATTCCCCACTATGCGAAGGACAATGGGCTAGTGAGGTATTTCAGATCGGCAGTAGGTCGGTGGTGGATGTTGACGTGCTTCTGACACTTATCGCACTTCTTGACGAGCTCGATTGCGCCTGCCTTCATCCTGGGTCAGTAGTAGCCTTGCCGTAACACCTTCTATGCGAGAGCCCTGCCCCCAACTGTCCACCGCACAAGTCTTCATGGGTGTCACGGAGTACGTAATCGGCCTCTAAAGGTAAGCAGCAAAAATAGGGGAGCATGAAGAACCTTTTGTACAGTTGTCCTTTTATAATGACATACTTAGCCGACTGACGCTCTACCCTTTGGGCCTTATTGCATTTTGCAAGGAGGGTCCCGTGAAGCAGGTAACTCACGAGTGGGTCAATCCAACTCGATTCTGCTTGTGCTACAGGAGCGACCTCTCCTACCCCCCCGAGAATGCTAGGCCGAGGTAAGTTCTCTATATACACGGTCCGCATGGTGTTGCTGCTTGTGCTGGCTAATCGGGACATGACGTTGGCCTCAGCGTTCTTGGACCTCAGGATCTATTCGATGAAGTAGGAAATGAAGTTGCGTAGGATCTCCTTAACTTTGGCCATGTAAGCAGCCATGGTGGGGTCGCAGGCTTCATACTCACCGCTGACTTGGTTGACTATGAGTTGAGAGTCGCTGCATATGATGAGGTGTTTTGCCTTCATTTTCCTTGCTAGGGTGAGCCCGATGACCAATGCTTCGTACTCTGCTTCATTGTTCGATGCCGCGAACCCAAACCGGAGTGTGTATTCCAACTTCACCTCGTTTGAGCCGTACAGAATTATTCCTGCACCGCTTCCTTGTTGGTTGGACGAGCCGTCAACGTGGAGAATCCAGGGCTCCTCATCCCAGGTTGGACTTGCTCTGACTGGGACCGGTGCCGCATTGGTTAATGCTTCCATCGTGTGTTTGAGCTCGGTCAGCTCGGGAGTTGTGGTACTAAATGTACATTCTGCTACAAAATCGGCCAAGGCTTGGGCTTTGATTGTCGTCCAAGGTTCATACCGATGTCATACTCACTTAGTTCGATAGCCCACTTCATCAATCTGCCAGACACCTCGGGCTTGAGCAGGATCTGTCTCAGAGGCTTGTTGGTGAGGACGATGGTGTGGGCTTGGAAGTATGGACGAAGCTTGCGAGCTGCTATGATTAACACGTACACTAGTTTCTCGATCTCCAGGTACCTAAATTTTGCATCCTGCAAAACTTTGCTAACAAGTAGACGGGTCGTTGAACCCAATCTACCTCTTTGATTAGTACCGAGCTGACCACCTCGTCACTCGCGGAGAAGTACAACTTTGATACATCCCTTCTTCGGGTCGGGTCAGAACCGGGGTGCTAGCTATGTATCATTTTAGCTCGTCGAAGGAGAGCTGACACTCTGCAGTCCACTCAAAGTCTCTACTCTTTTTTATGGCTTTAAAAAAGGGTAGGCAGCGATCTGCCGATTTGGTCATAAATCGGCTCAGGGCGGTTATCTGGCCATTCAGCCTCTGAACCTTTTTTACTTTGCGAGGTGGTTTCATATCTAAGATGGCCTTTATTTTTTTCGGGTTGGCTTCGATGCCACGTCGGTTGACTATATAACCCAAAAATTTACCCGACGTGACCCCAAAGACACACTTGTTGGGATTTAATTTGATATTATATTTTCGTAAAATTTGAAAAACACTTTGCAAATCATCTAACAAAAAGTTTGAATACTAGGTCTTCACGACCATGTCATCAACATAGCATTTTACTTTATTGCATATTATATTTTGTTTACAAGTCTTTAAAAGGTTGCCCCGACATTTTTTAGTCTGAAAGGGCATGACCTTGTAGCAATACAACCCGAGCTCAGTTATAAAGTTAGTTTTTCTTCATTGGCGGGGTCCATCCTAATCTGGTTGTAACCGGAATAGGCATCTAGGAAGCTCAACAACTCATGCCCTAAGGTTGCGTCCACTAGGCGGTCAATCTTGGGCAACGGAAAGCAGTCTTTCGGGCTGTCTCTATTCAAGTCGGTGTAATGGACGCTCATGCGCCACTTGCCGTTGGTCTTTTTTACCAGAACTGGGTTAGCTACCCAGCTCGGGTAATGGACTTCCATGATGAACTCTGACGTTAGGAGATTCCCGACCTCTTCATCGACTACCCTCCAGCATTCTGGGGCGAGGTTGCGCTTTTTCTGTCTAACTGGCCTGACTAAGGGATCGGTATTTAATTTATGAGTTAGAATCTTGAAATCTATTTCGGACATCTCTGCCTCAGACTAAGCAAATATATCTAAATTTTGTAGAAAGAAGCTTACCAGCTGAGAGCGAAGTGGCTCCTCGATTGAAGCGTCGATCTGGAGAGTCTTTGTTGGGTCATCAGTTGAGACCGGGATGTGGATCGTCTCCTCTGTTGGGGCAGCTCGCTCGTTGACATACTCTGTTGGTCGCTTGAGCTCGATGTCAGCCACTAGTTTTGCTTTCCTCTTGAGGGCTGCTAGCACTTGCGAGATTCGAGCTAGTCACCTCGCACAAATCCTACTCCGTAGTCTGTTGGGAACTTCATTGCCAGGTAGTTGGTGGATATTACCACACGTAGGACGTGCGTAATGGGGCGACCTACTATGGCATTATAAGGAGAGGGAGTTCGACCACCATAAACGTGTTTTCGAACCTTGCGATATTTGGCCACGTGCCGGCCTCTACAGGTATTGAGACTCGCCCAAGAGGTTTAACCTCCTCGCCGCTAAATACCAGTGGAGTGTCTGTCGGCTTTAAGTCGCTATTCTGGAGTTGTAGCTTCTCGAAGGTGTCCTTAAACAGTATGTCTGTCAAGCTACCCGAGCTCACCAGGATGCGCTTGACTTCGAAGTCGTAGAGCCTCAGTTTTATCACCAGAGCATCATCGTGAGGATACTAGATCTCGCGCGCATCGTCCTCCATGAATAAAATTGATTCTTCAAGTCGAGGTCGCTTTGGTGGGTTCTCCTCTTCGTTTTCTAGTTTGTGGACTCAGGTTCGTCCAGCTACTGAAGTACACCCTGCGATGATGGACCCGCCAATAATCATATTGATTACCCCGCGGATAGGTCTCTCCTCGGGCAACTGCCGTGGCGGCTGCTCATTCTGCCTATTGCTGATCTCGGGGGCATCCCTTCTCTTGTCCCCTGTCGGTCTACTTGCCGATCTGCCTGGCTTCTTTCTTCTCACTATACAAAGTTTTTCAAGTACCCGGGGCGGAGCGCCTCAATCTCGTCGCAGAGGTTCCCGCAGTTCTCCATACTATGCCCATGGTCTCTGTAGAAGTGACAGTAGACATTCCGATTTCTTATTGTAGGATCTCTCTCAACCTAGGAGGCTACTTGACAAAGGAGGAGCCCCTGATGGTCATTAGGATTTCTCCTCGCTTAGCATTGAGGGGTGTGTAGTTCGTCCTTTCAACAGGTGGGGTCCTGGAGCGCCGACCTGACTTGCGAGATCGCGAAGGAGATCGGCTTCCAGATTTGTTTCCTCCCTTGCTCGGGGACTTGCTCTTTCTTCTTTTATGCCCGTCATTACCTGTGTTGTCACTGTCCCTTTTTCTTTTTTCTGTCGGGTTGTCAGTCTTTTGGTTCATTTCCTCTTCGGTTCCAATGGATTGGTCAGCTAGCGTAAGGAATTCTGTGATGTCTTTTGGTTTATTGGCCACCACATGCCATTTGAACTCTCTATGAGTTATTCATTTCTTGGCTGCAGGCAGGTGTTGGGTTGAAGCGCTTGATGTAGCTTCTAATCGACTCCCCTTCTCTCTGAACCTCGTTGAGGAGGCTCTCTTGCGACCTCGGGCACTTCTTGCTGGTGATGAAATGTGAGGTAAACAACTCTGCAAACTGCACCCAGCTGTTGACCGATCCCGGTGCGAGGTTCCGGTACCATGTCTGAACTACCCCCTTGAAAGTGGTGGAGAAAGCCACACACTTGCAAAACTTGTCAGCCCCAGCTAGGTGCATCTGGGACTAGAAGGAGTCCACATGATCATTAGGATTAAAAGACCTGTCATACTTGTCCAGGGGAGGCATCTTGAAATCTTTGGGCATCGGGGTCGCCAAGAGCTCGGGAGACAGGGGAGACGATCCGGAAAGTAGGGTAGGAGTGGCCTTTGTAGCTACCGAGCTCGCTTCCTCCTTACCTTTAACCTGTCCTTGTTGGTTCGGTCTCGCTGGTTGGCTGTTCTGAGCTGAAGTTCGACGTGCCTTGGGACGCCTTCGTTGTTGCTTCTTTATCGGCTCGGCATTGGTGCTGCTGATTTCGGTATGCTCCGGTACCGTTCTGTTGCGAGGTAGCTCCTGGTTCCTTGTGGGATTCTGGGGTTGGCTATCATAGAGAAAGTGGCCTTGCCTTGAGTTCGCACCCAGAACCCCGTACCGGTTACCTGCAAGCGACCCGTCTTGCTGCGAACGTCGAGGAAGATTGACCCTGTTAGGCTGAGTATCCCCGGAACTGTTTCTGAGGTTCCCTTGCAAAGCAGGTGGAGTGATCTGACTGTCTCTCCTCCCGCGGGGTGAGACCTGACTCTTGGGAGGAACTAGGACTTGGGAAGTCTCTTCGCCTCAGTGGGGAGATCGAGTGATGTCTTGGTTCACGCGAGGTCGGTTCTGATTCTACTGGGCCCCTGGGTGCCGAGTTGGAACTGGTTGGTGGCTCTGCGGTAGTGGGGGAAACTGCTGCTGGTACTGCTAGTAGAATAAGTATTGCTGGTACTGCTGGAATTGCTGAACCTACTGCATTTGGACCTGAATGGCCCGCACACACTGCACTAGGTCGTCAAACTGGGACTATCCAACTCCGGGGGGAACCACAGAAGGCTTAGAAAAGGTTGTGCCTACCACTGGGGGAAGTGGGGCGTTCACCTGTGTGGTGTTTGGTGGCATGGTCAGCGTTGGAACCCTAGCCGTAATAAGTGGGATGGTGAACTGGCCGATGCACACTGAAGGAAGTTGCAGTTGTCCCCTAGAGACGTTCATCTCGCTGCTTTGTCCGGCGTGACTGGAAGATGCCATTGATTCGAAAGAAGATTGACTATAAAGAAGATGACTTTCTATCGCTTTCCCACAGACATCGCCAATTGATGTAGCGCGATCTGACTACTCCCTATTGAAGGGTGATCTGGCTTCCAATCGAGCAGCGAGCTAGGTGAATCTGCAAGACAGCGAATCAGAGAACCCAAGGTGGCTAACCCGGCGAGGTCGCTCCGATGCTTAAGTCAGTAAACTGTGATGCGAGCTGAAAAGCTTTGAGAACTAGAGAGCTAGAGAGTAGAAAAATCACACGTACCTTGTGTCATTGGGGTTTGTGCCTTTATATAGTTGAGCCCTCGCGGGTTTTGCGGATCGGTTCCAGGATCTTCATCCTGATGGGATCCATTTTCGCTTTAATTGGGGGGTAGCGTTATCAATTAATAAAGATTATCAATTCCGCCCAATCCAGGCGGGGAGAAGATTATGCCTGCCGTTATGCGGCGTGATCTCATGAGGTTCGGAGTCTGTTGGAGAGACTTTCAGGATCGTTACGTGGTGATCCGGGTTGATATCCCCGAGCTGATACTTCAGTCTTTTAGTTCCGAATTTGACTGAATGTCAAGGTGACTCTACGCCGAGGTGACCTTGTGTCAAGGTAATTGAATACCCAAGCTCAATTGTTGCAAACTAGGCATGCCAGACTGAGCTATCATTTCTTAGTTAGTTCGTGTCCACATATCCCCTTTTTGCTAGGTCGGGCCAAATCACCCTTCATCATTTTTATTGGTGATTTTGTCTCTTCCCAACATTGAATCGGATTGACTCACTTAACGGGGGCATGAATCAAACTTAACATTAATGGAATTGTTAGATTTGAGAAGGGCGGCATGCTTCCCATTGGTAGGTGCACGCACCCTGTGAACCGACGGGCTCACTGGATTCGTACTCCTACATTATACATTGTAGAGATACACGATAAATGAATAACAACAAGGTTTTTAAAACCAACTCAAACAATGAACAGGTCAGGGGTCCGGTTTCTGGTTTGATCGTTCGAATCAAATGGATGGCCCGTTCTAACAAAAAATAAAGAAAAAAAATGGTCAAAATCATTAAACGGTTCAAATGGCTCAATCACCCAAATCAGCGATTTGCAGATCAAATCAATGTTTTTGGCAACTTCCGGTTTTGGGGAAAACTGAAACCAGTCACATGACCGGTTTTGTTTTTTCCGGTCCGGTCCGGTTTTGAAACCATGATTAACAGTATGGATATCGAAGCAATCAGATTGCATGAAAAATAGGAATGGAGAAAAACATGGGACAACCTTTGTGGCAAATCAGGATGGTGCGAAAAAATCTTTCTGGTTCCCAAGCAATGAGCCAATATCCCTGCAATCTGCTAAGAGGGGGAGGAGAAACGACAAAGGGAAATTTTAACAAAGATAATTATGATAAAGAGAACCACACAGAAGAGTCCAACCCAAAAAACAAAAATGAAGAATCATGAGTAGGGCAAACGTTTCTTCCAAGAATATACACCACCTGCTTGAAGTCAATCCCTGTCGTGGTTTTCTCCTGTAGAAAGCAGGAAGGTGGCAATGTAAAAGACCAAAGTCATCGAAAGAAACCAACACTAAACATTTGAACAGCCATGAAGGATAAGGATCTCCTACCAGAAGGCTTTGATCATGGAAGCAATAAAATCGAATCCAAGAACCAATTGTTATCAGATCAGACATTTCAGCTTCCCTACTTTGGGCTGGAACCCAAGTAACCGAGTCGATTGGCGAGGACATTCACATCTCCATTCTCTCTTCTCTCGACCTAATGCGCCCTTGTTTGTTCAAAAGACTTTCACTAAACAATTCTTCCCAAAATCCATCATCAAGTGATTTGCTTCCATTCTCAAATTCTTGTTCTCGCTCTGCATCCTCCTCTTCTTCAGGCTCCTCTCCAGCTTTATTAAATCCCCGCATCTCTAATGCAATTATCTCCAGCTCCGACCCTTCGTACCCATACAGCTCCCCATATTCTTTTTGTTCGGCTTTAATGGGGTTTTCTTCTTCACCACTTTGAATTGCCTCATGATCAGCAACTCCAACATCGCTGGGGCCTTGATCAATTCGCCTTCTCCTTTTCTTGGTAACCGCTTCTTCTAGTTCCCTTCTCCTCTCTTTCTGTTGGATCAGTTGCTGGATAAAAGATGGGTTCTGTAGTGCTCTAGCTAAGAATGTCATCATCTGTTGCTGCTTTAGCTCTGTTCTTTGTATCCTGCTTTCCATAGCTTGAAGTTGGGCACGAGTATGCTGCTGTTGCTGTCTCAGCTTCACTAGTTCTAACAGTAGAACCTGCTTGTCACGCCTCAATCGATCGATTTCTCCATCTAATCCAAATCGTCCTACTTCGACACAAGGGCCTCCTGGAAATTGCTGCAGAGATGAAGGGTGTGGAGGTGCTTTCCTCCTCTTGATGTTCTTCAGGAGATGCTTCTGCCCTCTGAGAAATCCTTCATTTGCAAATTCCCATTTATCTGGATCAACTTTCCTAAATCCCTGTAAAAACTCATATTCCCCATTAAATATTCAAAGTTGAAGGACCGGACCCAGAGGATAAAAAATAATTGAAAACATTTTCAATTATAAAGTCTTAAAAATCTTGAAAAAGAAAAGGAGAAATTTACCAAGAAAGGAGACTCGAGCCGACCCAGTATTCCAGTAGCACCGTTTGCATTTTTACTAATATAATATATAACATATTAATTGTTTTAAATCATTAGAATATATGAGCGAGAGACACAAATCACCCACTTTCAGGAAAAAAAAAACCATTGAATACAAAAATGAAAAAAAAAAAAAATGATGTGCGGTGGAAGAATTCAATCTGTTCAAAATTGCAGAGAAGTAAATAATTTACTTAAGAAGACACTTACGTAAGTGTTGAGCTGCCTAACAAAGCTTGAGAAGTTGTTGTGCTTGAAGTATCTAGGGAGGAGACTCATGGAGAAAGTATGAGAATCCCAGACAATAAAAGTGTTGCCGTCTCTGCTCCAAGAAACTATGCCCTCGGTGCTTGGATCGTCCACCATGTCGAAGGTTTTCGTCAGGAAAGGTGGAGGGCCTAACTCATGGAGGCCCTCCATTGGCTGTGGAGGAGCCATGGGCGGATCACTGGAGTAGGATGGAGTGGCTTCTGGAAACTCTTCCTTGACTGGGCTTATAGGATTCATGGTTGGAAGTTGGAACTATCAAAATAACTCGTACCTTAATTTGGTTTTGCTCTTCTTCTTTTTTAGTATTTGGTTGAAGAATTCAATCTGATGATAGAATCAGAGAAATGGATCTATAATGAGTGTGCAGGAGTAACAAGAAAATGCAGCTAAATGAGTAATTGCTTCAACCAACTGGATAAAGAGAAATAAAAAAACTCAGGTTTTTATGGAAGCTGGGAAAATTTAGAGAAGATCCTTACAGAGTGGAACCTGAAGAAAAACTGAGTAATGGTGGAAATAAAAACAGAATAATTAATTACAAAAGGGGAAGAAAAAGTTAGATTAGACTACACAGAGAAAGGAAAAGATGAAAAATTTGCAAAAGAGATCAAGTGAGGAAAAAAATGGAGGGGAATTAGGAAAGGGAGAAGTTGAGCGTACGGCAAATGGATTTCAGTCTTACAAACAAGTGAATGCAAAAGAAGGAAAATGGAATCTGAAAATCCTTCTTCCCCAAGAACTTGTTCTTTTGGAAAGGTTGTTTAGACTTTACAGCTTTGCTGGTCACAAATGATGAAGCTTAGGTTGAAAATGGATGGGTTCATAACTGAAAGTTCTAGAGAGTAGAGACCATTGGCCATTTTTTGTCTTTGCAATGAATTCTCCTGTCTCCTGCCTTTCTGTTTTTGGCAATAGAGAGAGGGAAAGAGAGAGCAGAAAGTTCTGGAATTTGCATGGTAGAGGAGAAGATGAATTTTGGGTTTGGGAAGAAGGAAGGGAGAGGCCCAGGAGAGACAGGGGGTGGTTACGGTTTAACCCAAATTGTCTACGGTAACTGGAGGATACTGGGCCAATTACGACGCATCACGTATCCTGATGCGTGGAATTCACGTGTACGCAGCAGACATAAACTGATATGTGGGACCCGCGTATATGTTGCTGATGTGGGTTATTGTGATTGGTCAGGTGTCATAAACGAGACGACCTGTAGAGGATCCGAACGAATTGGGACCTACGCCTTACACCAACATCACTGGCACATCTCACCAATGCATGGTAAGATATAATTGTGAGATTGGTGGCGCCTTGTGTGAGAAGCAGATCCGGTATCAATTCGAACTCGTTGTTGTTGGTACTCGGTGGCTTGGACGTGGGCGTGGTGTCGTATGAAATTAGCTGCGGTGGGTTCAAATGGTTCTGGATCCCCTAAATTAATGCTTTTTATACCCTCGCACTAATTCAGGAGATCCGGACTGATGAAGGAAAAGTGGTATATGGTCAACATAGTTTCAAAATACAAGATCAATCATTGCACGCCACGTCATATTTATAAGGCCCACGTGTTAATCTGACGTGGCGTATAACTGGCCAGTTTTGGGCAACAAAATACGTTTCCCCACCCTACTAATTTGATCTGACACCGTATAGTATATATCTCCTCTCCTCACCGTAATATCTCATCTTGATATTTGGACCCACTGACCCACTGTAAAATTAGTACTCGTCATGTATGATACGTGTGGTGTTCTTGATAGGGGTTTGAACGTGTTTTGTTGGCAGGAGTCTTAACTCGTTGAATGGAGTTCACGTATAATTCGGATGGGGAAGATTTGGTACACTTGAGAATTTGTGAGGTGGTTGTGAGTTGTCCTCAATGATCTCAATTCTTAGATTTGTTAGGTAGGTGGGGAAGTACAAATACCTCCCCTCAAATTTCTGACAATTATAAAAATCTCTTATATAGTTTCATTTTAACAAACACCTCTTTTGAATTTTTGAGAAATTCAACAAAAATCTCTCTTTTGTTTAGACTAATGCATCATTTTTTCTAAATACCCATTCTTCCCTTTTAATTGTCTTACATACCAAAATACTGAAATAACCATGTTTTAACTTGATGAAAACCTCCTTTAATGGTCATTTTTAATGTTTTTTGTCGAATTAAAGCAAGATTATTTCAATAATTTTGTATGTAAAATAATTTATTAAAGAGTAAAATAGGTATTTAGAATAATGTTTTTCGTTAAAAAAAGATAATGAAAAAGAGGTTTTTATTGAGTTTCTCAAAAATTCAGAAGTATTTGTTAAAATAAAACTACAAGAGAAATTTTTATGATTGTAAGGAACTTCACAATTATTACCAAAAAAAACAATGAGATGGGCCCCGCTCCCGCATGATGCCTTCGGGTTTCACCGTTTCAATGATGGAACCTAACCATTCAATCTACTGTGTACGTTTATCATAAAAAAAAAACCTACTGTGAACGAAATCAATCAAAACTTCAGCTACGCAATTTGGGCCGAGTTCGCATCAGTCCCACAAGAGCGCGCTTCACAACGTCCTACAGCATATCCCAACGGTGTATTGCGAACATGATACAAGTACAACAAATGATAAAACATTATTGGTAGATATTTTCGATACATAATTGAAATGTACTATGGGACGTTGTGGGATGCCCCTTTGCAGGGGTTGATTTGAACTCATTTGGGACCTGCAAAATAAATAGTCACCAATACAACGATCAGAATGGATGAATTAGTGGGGCTTGGTGCGTACATTAAAATGGTATTCCATGGGGATTCGAATCCCAAAATTTTTAGTTAATAATACTTTTTGAAAATAAATTTATTTAAAATAAATAAAAATTTTATTCATAAATTCAGATCGCATGGATTCTCGTGCCTTACTTTGATAACATTTCAGTATTTCATCCGCCATTGTATTTATGAGTAATGGGGCAATGTTTTCTTAGGAAGTAGGGAAATGCATTACTTGAGTAACACCAAATAAACGAGGCTAGTGTAGATATAGGTTCACATAATAATTATTCCCTTTAGCCTTTGTTTACTTCTACATAAACTCAATTAAAAACAGTATTTTCATTATAAAAGAATATATATATATATATATATATATATATTAAAATTGGGCCTACCATGTAGGTAGACCTCTACTTTCTCTCCTACCAT
Organism: Nelumbo nucifera; assembly: GCF_055504915.1. Taxonomy (NCBI): domain Eukaryota; kingdom Viridiplantae; phylum Streptophyta; class Magnoliopsida; order Proteales; family Nelumbonaceae; genus Nelumbo; species Nelumbo nucifera. The sequence continues at coordinate 25,219,424 of NC_142654.1, forward strand.
TTATTTATTTTGTGATTTTTTGAATTTTTATTTTTAAAATTAAACGAAATAATTCAGGTAACCAATCAACTTTAAGTCTACAACACTTTCATCTCTCCTCAATACACTCACCATAACCATTTCTTCTCTCTCATTAACTTCATTGATTATCTCTCCTCATTAATCATTCTATTAATTCTCTCCTCTAATAACTTAGGCCATGTTTGGGAGTGCTTATATTAAAAATAAGTGTTTATTGAATAAGTGCTTATAAACAAGTGAATAAACACTTTTTTGTATTTGGCACCCAACTTTTTCAAGTCCCTATATAAAAAATAAGCACTTATTTCATATTGGACATTTTGCAGTCTTTTTCTTCAATAAGCACTTAAATAAGCATTTGTGACTATTTTGTTCTTCATTTTCTTTCAAATTTTACAAAAGCACTTTTATGAAAATACTTTTATAAAAACACTTTTATAAAAATATTTTTACAAAAACACTTTTCCAAAAGTACTTTTATAAAATTCAACTAGGGATAGTTTTATAAGTGGTATTTTAAATTTCAACTAGGGATAATTTTGGAAGAAAAATTTTGAATAAGTGCTTATTGTATAAGCACTTAAAAAAACTAGAAATTTGAACTTAAAAAATAATCACTTATTTCAGGCTTATTTTCCAAACACCAATGAGTGCATAATGGTGTAGTCTCGACCTAAATAAGCACTTATTTTGAGCACTCCAAAATGTGGCCTTAGTCCACTAATTATCTCTCTTCTCAATTACTCCATTATATTACTTAAAATTCATTTACTCTTCTTTTCCTTCTTTTCATTTTATTCTCTCCTACCCTCATTCATCTAATAAACCAAAAGCAATAGTCTAACTTTGGTCCAAACCGATATTAGCTTGCAAATTTTAGGGCCAAGCTTAAGCCTAATATTTTAAGGCCAACGTTGGCCCAGCTTAGCCCGTGAACAAATATTGGTTTAAAAGTTAGCTAATAAATAATTAAATCACCTAAAAAAATAATGAGAGAGGGGGGATTCCATTTATTTCTATAGGTGTCTTCCCTTATTAGACCATTTTAGCATATTAGAGAGAGAGAGAGAGAATTTTACTCTCATCCAAATTCCATTTATTTGTTTTATAATCAAATTTATTTAATTTGTTATTGGTTAATTGTTAGAAAATTACAATTTGAACCTAATAAAAAGTTAATAAAATGTCAAATTTTAGCAAGCTTTTTATCTATCAACTATTAAAAATTAAGAAATTAATAAAAATTAGTAATTCATAAATTAAAAATTAAAATCTATTTAAAAATAACTAACATTAACAGGATAATTAAAGTTAATAATAAAAAGTAAAAAAATTATATGTATTAAAATAAATCATTTGCATTTCATATAAAAATAATTAAAACAATATAACTATTAATGACCCAATTAGAAATGTCATAAGTCTCCTTCTACTTATGGGTGACTATTTATAACTTAACCTAACCAAACTATAACTACAAATTTTTTGGCTCAAACAACTATTTTCTTCCAAGCTAGGTTTGGCTCAAATATGCACCAAGCCTACACACAATGTGGATAGTATGGCTATAAGTGGATTGAATTTAGACCGGATCTAGTTGCATCTGCATCCACATCCAATTATTATATTGGATTTCAGGTCAAATACGAATTAATATGCAACCACCTTATTGTGTTTAAAATGACCAAATTTTAAAAAGTTTAAACAACTAATTATTTAAAGTATGTATGTATAATAAAAACATATAAATATAAATGTTATATAATTATACATAATATCTATATGTATACATAAATTATATTACATACATACATAAAATAATAATTTTTATTGGATTCAAATTTTAATCATGTTAAATATGGTCAAATTCACATCTAATCTGATTATTAATCCGACGCAAGTTCTAACATCCAAGTCTGAGATAATAATATTTGGAGTTAAGTTGGGTATTGGGCTTTTAGAGTTCATTGACGGTCTTAGTTGGTAGGGCCCAAATTTGCCTGTATTTTTTGTTGTCAGAACATGTCGTCTATTCAAACCAGGCGGTTGAACCATCGACCTGAAAACCAGTGGCAGATAAGATATATCATGGTTTTCAAAACTGGACCGGACCGGACACTCGGACTGAAAAACCGGGAACCGGTCATCTAACCGGTTCCGTTTTTCCCCAAACCCACTTTCCCCCTCAAAACCGTTGATTTTGATTAACAAACCATTGAACCGACTAATTAATCGTTCGAACCGTTTTTCAAATTTTTAAATTTTTGTATTTCTTTTTGTCAGAACGGGCCAACTGTTCGAGTCGAACAGTTGGACTGTTCGAACTGGTAACTGGACCCTTACCGGTTTGGTTTTATATATAATTATATATGCTTATATATATATATATATGTATAGTTATCAGTCCCTGCAACTCCGCTAGTATTAGGGAGAAACAATCAGTCAACGGATCACCAATCAACAAGAAGATAAACAGTGAAAGCGGTCCCATGTATTAAAATATGCTTGTGGTCAGAATCGTCCACGTATTTGGTGGTGGTCGGTTGAAGGAAAAAAAGCCTGCATCTGCAAGTGGGTGTTTCAGCTCAGGTGATTTTTGTGGCAACCAACCAACCACAAACAGTACCATCTTGATTCTTGATTTGACACGCCAAACCGACCAAAGCTGTAGTGAGAGGGTCCACACACCCCTCTCCTCCACGCCACAGCACAGGAAAATGAGAAATCTTAGTACATTTAATTTAATTTAAGGTTGTGTTTGGTGTTTGGACTTTGGATTAGACGAAACTTTGGGATGATTTGATTCCCCCTTTCCGGGCGGTGCCAAATATCTGCTTTAACTTCTTGTTTCCATTTCTGTATGCTGATTCAAAATCCAAACAAAACCTTAAAACGTCAAGAAGACAGAACATTTGGTGGTGCAGAAGGATTGGGGAAAGCAAAAATGGCCACATTCCTGAATGACAAGGATGGGATTGGAATAAAAATAGAATGGAATTGTGGCGTTGACAGATGATTCAATTGTTTGAGTGATTGATAAACACCCTTTCAATGGGGCAAAGGGGCAAAGGGTCAGTAGAGGAGGACCAAACAAGAACAAAGCAGGAGGGCTTGACTCAAATAACATTCTCACCCTTTACTTTTTCATTTGTCGAATAAATACTTCGGGATTAAAAACATGCACCTTACTTTGTCCCTCCTTAATAAATAACATACTTTCCTACGTACAAAACAAATAAAGTTTAAATCATATATATTATAACTTATTGAGCATCAAATTATAAGTTAAAAGTTGAATGTATGAATTACTTATTTAGTTAATTAAATGTTAAATGAATACTTACTATCTCATTAGATTTATGAATTTCAGAAACCCAAATCAAACCAGAAAATTACGATATGAGGAATTCTTGATATCAAATCGGACTGTTTTTAAGGCTAGACAAGGCAAAACATCCAATTTCAGTTTGTTGATTCGAACAGATCTATAATGGTTTAGTTTCAGCCCTAACCATTTTTTTTCCCAAGACCATTGAATTTTTCAATGTCCCATTAACTTACGTTATGTTTGGTTTGAATGAAAAGGTAAGAAAATGTATACAAGGTTTGTAAAGATTTTTTTATCTTTTCCTTCTGTTATCTACTTTTTTTCTTCAAACCAAACACAGCCTTAGCTGGTTGAACTGTCAATCTATTCAACGTAGAAAATAGTTTTGAGCAATTTTTATTTTTGAAAATTTTAAAACATCACTGGTTCGGACCTTAACAGCCCAATTCCGGATTGATTTTTTAAACATTTGTCTCAACCCGTCATTCGCCTATATTTTCGAATTATGTAATAACAAAAACAAATTAAAAGCCAAATAGGTAAATTTCAATTGAGGTCCATCAAAATTTCAATACAGCCTTTAATTAGCTTTATTTAAAAAAAAAAAGAAAGAAAATAATGATAGTGATAAAAAGTTAAAAACAAAACAATCTCTTGAGCTAATAATTACACTTAAGAGATCCCCCCCCCCTCTCTCTCTTCCCTTGAACGTTCAGCCACTTATTAATCATTTCTTCAGAGAAATTCTGATTTTAACAGATCTTTTACTTTATCCTATTTGGTTAATCGTTATGTTCTATGGACTACGATAAAGACAATATCATGTGGGCAATTCGAATGAGTCTGGATCTCTTGTCCACACAAATTCTGTCCACATTTATCACAGTCATATATGGAGAATATCTCATCCTCTGCATAGTATTCTGCTTCCTTATTTACAGGGGTAGTGTGTTGTGGATAGACGTGGTCGGAAGATCCGACCCGAATTCCACAAGGTCATTTGTCTTGTGAAAAGCTAGATTCATCCTGCTGGCTATCTGTGTAGCAAAAACCTTACTCAGAATTTGTTGGGATCAAATAATAACTTTTGTCTCTTGTAATAATTGAAGGAATGCACATGTTTTGATGGTTTATAAATAATATTATATTATATTTTAGGTTTAAAGACAAAAACCTCCTCTGACAATCATAAAATGCTCCCTTTAGTTTAAAAACCTCCCTTAAACTTTTAAAGAAATTAACAAAAACCTCTCTTTCTCATTGGCCCAGCCAGAAAATGTTAGACCAATGCATAAATATTTTTCAAATACCCATTTTACTCCTTTGTAATTCTCTCTCTCTAGGAGTCAAGTGATGTTGTTTCTTTACACTTTCACTCGTTCTCTCCCTAGCTTCAAAAGTCACGCTCCCTAGTCCCCCACTTCTCTCTCTCTCTCAAATGCCCCATCTTACATTATGAAATCTCTGGTAAGCCTATGTATCAGCGTTACTTACGACCGATCCGACATCTAGAAATTGCTCGATAGTGCCAAAAGTAGAGAAATTTTATTTGTTACATTAGGTTTTGCACCAACCAGAGCGCCACTGATGACTTACAAATGCTTACATCAGGGTTTCAGCAGATGGGTTCCCATCGTTTCAGGGTTTCATTCACCCTCTACTGTTGCTGCCGCTGAAACAACCAAATGATCGCAGCGTTGAAGCAGAAAATAGAGGACCAATAGTCTTAAGTCAGGATTTTCAAATACTTGAACTGGTAGCACATAAAAATGGCTCTGGCAATCTTTTCTCCTTTTCAAAATAGAAATTCCCCCTTATGAGTGTGTCCCTATTCCCATCTGTTCCTCCCCTCTCTCCATTATTATTTTCTGATTGAGATTTCAAAAATTAGAACAGAGAATCCTCCCGTTCTCCCTCCATGAAATTAAAAATGAAAATTATAAAAAACACAATTTCATTTTCTCCTCCAAAAAGAAGCCAAAAAAGCATCCAATATCCACCACTACATATATCTCTCCCTTCCTCCTTGTTTCATCATCTCTCCCGCTCTCTCGTTTTGCCCGAGCAATAGCAATGGATGCCATCTCCCTCCATGAATAAAACAACAAAGAGAACATCCCTCCTTCTTTGCCAACTAGATTAGCCCAATTCATGCAATCAATCCCTTTTTCACCGATAAAAAATGAGGAGGATCAAAAGGCCTCTCGAGAACATTACTCATCTCATTTATCCATTAGTTTGATGCAATTCAGTTGCTGATGTTGATATTCTTTTCTGGGTAATACTGATGCATAGGCTTACCGGAGATTTCATGATGGCGAGGGAGATGGGGCATTTGAAAGATGGTTGTGGCTTTTGAAGCTGGGGAAAGAACGGATCAAATGTGAAGAAGCGTTGTCACTTGACTCCTAGAGAGAGATAGTAATTTACAACTAATTTATAAAAGGGTCAAATGAATATTTAAAAAATATTGATGCATGAATCTAACGTTTTCGTCTGGGTCAATAACGGAAGAGAGGTTTTTATTAAAGCGAAACTAAAGGGAAGATTTTTATGATTGTCAAAAATTTTAGGGGAAGTTTTTGTATTTTACTCTATTTTAATGTTAAATACTTGACAACATTTCCCTATATCATATGTAAGAAAATACAATGAACCTCTATAATATTAGGTTGAGGGTAAATCCAGGCCTAAACCTAAGATGCAAATTTTGGACTTAGGCGTGACCCAATCCAAAGTCAAATCCGAGTTTATTAACCCAGGCCCAACCTAACATAACTTGGCCGAACTCAGGCTTATGTTGGATTAAGTTATGTTGGGTTGGGTAAGGGCAGGCTGGTCAGGTGAAAATGAATTTATGAATATATTTTTTAGATTTTTGGATCTGATATTTCCTGAATTTTGAAAAAAAGTAAAGGTGAAATTCGATCCTAAAGAATTAAAATGGTTATTTTGGACACTAAAGGCCGAAATTAGCTAAATACACACGATATTAGAAACATTATTCATAAATCCGTTAAATAATAAAAAATGTTAATATGATATTATTCAACTCAAAAAAATTAAAAAATTAGAAGTGGATCTCACTGAAATTATAACATGTTAAAAATCTCACTCATTATTAAGAATAAAATAAAAAGTATTTAATGTATAAATTAATAAATATTGAAAATAATATATAAATTGAATCCCAGTTGAAATGTCCTGTTTTAAGATAAAAAATAAGTGAGTATGTATTCGGGTATAATCACAGACCTCTCACTGATCGTGAAGTCGTGCATCATGATGGGTCGCAGTCGGTGGTTACAGACGTGGGAACCTTCTCATCGAAGGACGATATGGCAGGTGGAGTGGCGGAAGCCAAGAAAAACAAGTTGGTGTTTTTCGAGGGCGGGGCTTAAAATTTCGATCTGGAGGATCTGCTGAGAGCTTCTACAGAGGTTTTGGGAAAGGAAGTGTCGGTACTTCATATAAAGCGGATGTAGAGGAAGGGAAGATCGTGGTAGTGAAGAGACTCAAGGATGTACTAGTTCAAAAGAATGAATTCGAAATGTAGATGGAGTTGTTGGGGAAGATTAAGCACGAAAATGTGGTTCCTCTGAGGGCTCTTTACTACTCAAAGGACAAGAAGTTACTTGTCTATGATTACATGCCGCCATAAGCTTATCTGCTCTTCTGCAGGATACAATTTTTTTTTTAAGTCGGATTCCTTCTATTTCTCTCGCTTATCTCTAGCGAACGGTATGGAAGCTTGAGCTATTACAGTAATGGAAATTCCTCTTTCATTTTTTAATTTGCAGCATTTTGAAGGTTGAAACTATAAAGAATCTCTCTAACCAGCGCAAAGTGCGTAGATATCATCCAAAATTTTTTTCCGAATAAAAGTCAAAGTATTCTTGCTTGATTCGAACCTCCGTACCATAGAATAGTGCCAAGAAAATTCGCACCCCGATGTACGCTTTGGAATGTGCCATTTGGAGAAAGAATTGACCCGATTTCCCCGTTTTTACCTTTATACCTTTTTTGCAACTCACACACCGCGACTTGAAAATCCACCGACGAACATACAAATAAATGCTCTCTACTTGATTGTTTTTTATTGCTCATTTCCTGTTTTACCGCTAGAAAATGGCAATTCTGAAATTTTGTATTGTATTTATTTGTCTATTTTGGTGATGATTTCACAAGAAATAGAGATTCGGGTCGTACGCCACTGGACTGGGACAACTGGATGAAGATAGCGCTAAACGCCTGGCGTGGGCTTGCTCACCTACACATGTCGGGAAAAATAGTGCATTGCAACATCAAGGCGTCCAACCTGGCGCATGTGTCAGTGTCACCGACTTTGGACTGAATCTAGTATTCAGGGGGTCCACGACTCCTAACCCAGTGGCGGGCTACCGTGCGTCAGAGGTGGTGAAAACCCGAAAGGTGATGTTGTTTAAGTCGGATGTGAATAGCTTCGGTGTATTGTTACAAGAGTTGTTGATTTGCTTAGGTGGGTCCAAGTCGGTGGTGAGAGAGAGAGAGAGGAGAATGGATGGTTGAGGTATTCGATGTGGAGCTGACGAGATATCAGAATATAGAGGAAGAGATGGTGCAGTTGCTGCAAATAGCCATGGTGTGTGTCGATTGTGCCTGATCAACAGCCTGATATTCAAGTAGTAGTGCGGATGATAGAGGATATTGATGGGATGGAGATGAATGATGGTTTACGTTAATCATATGATGACCCGTCAAACGGATCAGACGCCAGACTCCTTCTATGGAGTCATGGATTCCTCCGGTTGCAGCCACACCTTAGTCGATGATTGCTCTTATTATTCTGTGGTTGTTGCTTATGGAACGTAATTTAGGGTGTGAGGGTTAAAGAACAAAGGAATTGGATAAATAGCCCACTGTAAGTTGAATGATCCACCATGATTTCTTTCTTTTTTTTTTGTTTGTTTAGGCTGTATTTTGGAGTCATTGTAAATCGAGAATGGTGTAAAACTTTACATCGTTCGTTTTTGTTCGCGTTTGAAAGGAGAGTGAAATCATGATCAATGTAAAATTCCGCTTTGGTTCAATTTTGTGTAGGTTTGGATGTAAAACGTATCAAACGTAAAGTTTTATATTGATTATTGATATAAATATTACACTGATTTTATCGATGTAAATACTTGACACTCTTCACCCATCACATTTTTTTCACAGTTTAGTGTAAGTGTACCTTTAGACCGATGATGTTTTACACTAAAGTACACAAATGATATTTTTACACGGACTCCAAACGTATGCTTAATTAATTGTTTTGTGATTTTCATAGAATTTGAATGAGTTATATTCGTGGATGGGATTAAGTTTATTTTATATAAAAGATTTTTCTTCATTGGAATGGGAATTTAAAATAAAAAATCTTTGTTATTTGTTAAATGTGCAAAGTTTAATCAAAATTTAAAATTGATATAACAGTTGTTAGTGATTGGTGGGGAATTACATATGGAAAGTATTTCATTTCTTAAATGTATATTTTATTTCTCTCAAGACATCAAAACTGCTGATAGGCTCATTTCAATGAGCCTCAATTTCTTTCTAATTTGATTGCATGCATAGGTAAACAATGAAATGTTTTTATTTGCTTATTTGTTATAAGTACTTAAATAATAAATGTCGATGTCGTTATATTTGATGACATGTACAATGAGCCTCCGTTTTATCTAAACATTGAAATTTTTGTATCAGCTAATTGTTAGCCTTATTGGATTTGTAACATTTTGTAACCATGATTATGATTTCGCTTTTGTTGGCTGTTTTTTTCATAAAAACCAACTCGGAGATGGAAGTGTTTACATGAAAATCGGACTGGATCGATTGGGTCAATGATCTGAATAATGTGTTTTCGTAATTGGATCAGATTTAGATTTTGCAATCTGCATCCAATTTATAATTGGATTGAATTCGAATTTGACTCCATCTGATTTGATTAAAACCTGAATGTGATTATATTATATTATAGTATTTATGGATTTTAACATATAAAATATATATAATTATGTTTAAAATAATAAAAAATATTTTTATATATTATATTATATACAAAATAAATTTTAATATACTATATCTAAATTAATTTATTATATATAAATATTATACTTGATGATTATCTCTTTAAATTTGCATGGGCATTGCTTATTACACCATTTCCAAATATTTAATTAATTTCTTTCTAAAACGTATTTCTGCAATCCTTAATTAATTGATCACTATTTCTGTGACACATTGTTTTGTCAAAACATCCCTTGTGTTGTTTACATATTGTTAGAACACCCCTTACCATTGTCATGGTAAACTACGAAGGTGGGGTCTGGGGTTGGGGTGTCTTCATGATGGTCCAACAATTAACATAACTTTACCTTTAACCAACTAGTAGCCCCTTCAAAGCGGAAAATCTCACACATTTTAAGAATTGTTTTTCTACACTCATTAGCCCCTACAAGTATGGGCCACCCTGCGAGTTTCTCTTTTAAGACAAAATTAATAAGTACATCCCATTTTAAACTATAAGTCTCTCTTCTTCTTCAACACCGGCATGTTCATTGTCGTTCTTGTTTAAATTCTGGAAAAAATGTTGGAAGGTCAATCCTGTCTAATTTCAAGGGCGTTTTCGAGCTTGTGTGAGCAAGAGAGTGAGTGGATTTACATGACTTACCGTCTAATTGAGATGTCAAATGTAAGCGCCATTTAGAAGATAATGGGGATGATGAACATGGATAGAGAAAGTCATCCTAGCGACTTGATGTGCTTGACAAAAGAGTAATTGTAGGATCTTTCCTCGTCTCTCGCAGATGAATCCAGTAGCAAGGGTAACCATGAGGATCAATCATATTTAAATTCCCTCATACAACCCATTGGACGAGATATATCAATCAATTGTTTGCTTCGCTGCTCAAGGTCTGATTATAGTCTCATTGCCTCTCTTAACCAGAGCTTCCGGTCTCTAGTTCGAACTTCGAAGTGGGTATCTCTATAGGCTGAAAGGTAGTGTGATCGAACGTTGGGTCTATTTTGCACGCCACATCCTTGAGTGGGAAGCCTTTATCCCATTTGCAATCATTGGATGCATTTGCCAAGGATGCCTACAAATGAATGCTTCATGTGTTTTGATAAGGAATCCCTGGTCGTGGGAACGAAGCTTCTCGCGTTTACGAAGGAGTAAACTATTTTGACAAATTCTTGGTTAGTAGTCAGCATGAGGATGAACGTGCCTAGTAGACTTGTTCATGGGCCAGGCGGCCCAAGCCTGAGTCTAGTTTGACCATCGGGCCTAGATCTTGAGTCTGAGCCCGATTCTTATATAAAGCTTGAAGTCCAGTGCCCGATTTGTATACAACATGTCTTATTTTTCTGTGTATTTTTATAAATTAATATCATATTAATTTAGTAATAATTTAATAAATTAATAAATTAATTTATATTTCCTAATAGTAAATTAACATTTATTAATCATTTAAGAAATAAATATATATTATATATTTATAATATATAACATAAATGTTTTTTTATTATATATAATAGTATCGGGTCGGGCTTATTTGAGAAAGCTTAAGGCTAGCCCAAAAAATGATCAGGCCTGGTATTTAAAGCCTAAACTCGAGCCCGTGGGTCTGAAATTTTTTCCAAGCCCGAAAGATAATAGGATGGGCCGACAAGCTACTCGGCCCATGAACAGGTCTAGTGCTTAGATGCTTATTCAGGTCTGCCGGCGTTGGAGAGGTCTCTATTCTTGAAGGAGGTTGTGATTCATAAGCAAACATCTTGAGTTCAGCTAAGCTTTATAATTCCGATATTGGAACTTAGGTAACTCTCCCAAGCATAAATAAGCCAAGGAAAGGTCTCAAAACTCTCAACCTTAAACAACAATGAACATGACAACCTCGATGAAGAAGAATAAGATGGAGAAGGATAAGAGAGAGAGGGGTACTAATAATTTCAAGTGGAACCCACTTATATATTATTTTCAGTATTTATTAATTTGTACATTAAATAATTTTTATTTTATTCTTGATAATGTGTGGAATTTAACATGCTATAGTTTTAATGGGACCCACTTGTAATTTTTAATTTTTTTAGTTGAATAGTGCCACATTAGCACTTCTTATTATTTTATTCATTATTTAATGAATTTGTCAATAATATTTTTAACGTCCTGTGTTTTTTGGCTAGCATTGTCCTTTTTTTAGTTTAATTTAAGGTCAAAATGGCTCTTTTAATTCTTTATGATCAAAATTGGCATTTTCTCCAAATTCATGGGTTGTTAGAGCCAAAATTTCATATTTTTTTCAATCATCTTTTACTGGACTTTGTAACCCAATTTAGTAGTAGAATGGATTGAAAATATGTACGAATTTCATTAACATGTACATATGCATATTTTATACATAGACATGTGTATGTATAATTGGAAAAAGATGTTTTTATATAAATAAAATGCATATTGTATGTATTTGTTTATTCGGACTCTGGTTACCTAAGGCCTCAATCAAAGCCCAAAACTCACAGCCAGCCTAACCTACAAAAGCTTAGGTCTGATTGGGCCTACCTAATTGGGGTGCAAATGGATTGGATCATGATCCAATCCGATCATATTTGGCTGAATTCGGATCATCCCTGGTCGGATCCTATGGTTCAATCAGAAATTAGATCGGATTCGGATCACCCCCTATTCAATCCGTGAAGATCTGATCCAATGTGTTATATATTTATAAATAAATATATATATATATATATAATACATATATATATATATATATATGTTATTTATTTATGAATATATTATTTATATTGTATTTTTATAAATTTGTTATATTATTTACTTTTTATAAAAACATGTATATATATGATGAAAATAATTAAAAAATACTTATATTTTTGTGTTTTCTCTTTATTTAAATTGGTATATTTTATTTTTTCTTTTAATAATTTATTATTTTTTAAAGAAAACAAGTCAGATCAAATCAGATCCAAAGATCCGATAGCATTCGAATTCATATCGAGCCCTATTAAATTCAGTTGGATGTTCGAATTGGATCAGATCCAACATGACGGGTTTGAATATATCCTAATTCGAATCTGATTCGATCCATTTGCATCCCTACTACCCAAGTTGCAACCCTACCGTACAAGGCCACAACTAATTCCTTATGAATTCAGAATATAAATGAAATATTTTATTGTTGACCATTGTGATATACTGATAACTATTCAAAACTTATTTGGCACATTACATTGATAATTATTCAATTGGCACCTTGTTATCCCTTAAAAGAATCAATGACTTTTTTGAACTTGTTATTCTTTATTTAGTTATATTATTATTCTTATGTTAAATTCATTTTGTAAGGCTCGTGTGTGAATTGATGTATTTGTTATATTCTAATAATATATGACTACGTCTTGTACCTCATCATTGGGAATGAATACAATATCCTCATGGACTAACCCATTTTGGATTTAGGTCCTTGTCACAAGGCATATATGCAGTCCCTTGTCACTGGTCATAGTCCATTGTGAAATTGTTATGTGACTCTGAATTTGAATATACTGACATTAGTCCACGACATGGTTCCATTTAGCTTGTTCTTATGATTTTGTAAACTATTGGAAAGTTTGAGTATGTGATTATTCTTCTCAATGATGTATTAAGTAGTTTTGAAACTTATCTTCTGAGTAATATGTGGATTTTATGAATTATTATTATTATTATTATTATTATTATTATTATTATTATTATTATTATTATTCCTTATGCTTAGTCCAACTTAGGAGATAAAATGCTAATTACCGAGGGTTGTACTCATTATTCTTGATTCTCTTGCCTTTTAGATGCTAAAGAAGAATAACTATTGTACGGAATTGCTTGAGAGAGAATGCAAGTACAAATTTATTTACATTGGAACTTTGTAAGTCTTTATTCTTTGGATTTCGGATTTATTAGGTATTTGAAAACAATAATTTGGATTTTGACAGTAAACAAGTAAAGCTTTACATAAGCATATGGCATTGTCTCATGCCTAAACTTGGTTGGGGTGTGACAAAAACAACCACCACATCAGCTAGAAAATGTATCATTATTAGACAATGGTTTTTTAAGGGGTATTTGCCAATGTGTCTTTTTTGTTGAAATTCCAAATACAAAACAAAACTATGTGGTTTGAAAAAAATGAATTGGATGTTATAACATAAACATAGTAAACATGTTATTGATTAGACATGTATTTTTTCGTTTCCAAAACTAAAACAAAATACGTTATTGAATTTACAGTTTTTAGGGGGTATTTGCTAATGTGTCTTTTTTGTTAAAGTTCCAAATACAAAATAAAACCAAATGGTTTGAAAAAAAATGAATTGGATGTTATAACATAAACATAATATGAGTGTCGGGAAACCGGCTCACTTCAACTAAAATGGAGTCACCACCATCAGTTAAGGAAATGAAGGTGATGGGACCCTAAAAAATAACATCAAATTTATTTTTTTATCGAATAATGACTCCAATGGCCCAAGGCATTGACTAAACCAGTCTAGATAAGGCTTGGATGGGAGAGGGAAAGGATTAGACACCCCTCTCTTGGGTCCAATAAGTAGGGACCACATAGGATCCCAAATGAGCATAAATGAGAACAAAGCATAAGAATAAATCGAGTTCGGCTTCAGTCAGGGCAAAGCCCATCCGAGCAGCCTTTACTGCCTTGCATTGAAAATATCTCATGTTTTATTTCATGGGGAGATATTCCCAATGTAAGGTTAGGAAAGGTTGTTAGATCAGTGTGGGTACAGATTTGCCCTAATGGAAGCCGATCTCGAATAAATCGGCATAAAAATAAATCCTCCCTAACTACATATCATTATGTTTTGTTTTATTATTTTTTAGGAGGATGTACTCGTATGTTCCGATGTGCTTAACTTACTCTGAACTACAAAAATTGAAAATCTCACACTACTCCACCATTCTATCTCATGGTCAATAACCCATGTGATTCAACCCATTAGAAACAAATACCATAACTGAACATCACTAGCTTAAGACAAAGGATATATTGTAATGAATAAATCTTAATCATAGCAGCCAAAATGAATTATCAGAACTGAGAAGATCAAACTGGTATACAAGGATTTATTGGCTTTTTAAAGAACACCCTATTCAAGATAAGCCTAAATTTCAATCTATTAAAAATAACATAAGAGAAGAAATAACCAACACCAACTCATTATTCTAAGAAAAAGAAAAACCATGCAATCATTAAAACTAAGAGGAACTAATTCAACTTCTAAAACACCCAATCAACTCAAAATCTACACAATTATTTGAATCTTAAGATGACAACGATTTCATATTTGGATCGAGATGAGAGCTTACAAGAGCAAAACCAGCTCCGTTAGCTTTCTCCTCTCCCTCAAATCCTAGTCGTGACAAGCATATAAGGGAGATGGATCTTAAGAAAATGAAACAACAAAGAAACAGACTGCAAGGGGAGAAATAATGGGACTTACCTGATACGATTTTGGCTCTAGGATCGAACGATGCTAAAGGGCAGGTTTCGGCTGGGGTTTTGATTTGGAGTAGAATGTTGTAGTAGGGGAACTGTGAGTCTTTAGTTTATTCCCAACTTTCTTCGTAAAGTATGATAGGGACTGGTGTTGTAACAAAGAGCTTTACCAAGAAGAACCAATATTCTAGATGGGGTTTCATTTGATACCAAGAAGAAGACAGCAACAAGCTACGGATATCGCCACTGCTACAACTCCTTTCCTTTATTTCCATCAAGAGGATGATGAACATTGGGCAGAGATATGGTTTCAGTAGACTATAAAAGAAGGAAGATGACAATAAAGGGTAAAAATGAAGGAGAAAGTGATAATGAGAGAGAATAAGAGGAGAGATTGAGAGAAAGAGTAGATCGCATAAGAGACGGAGAAGACAACTGCCGGTGCTGAAAATTGCAACAGCGGTGGCGGGTAGGGGCGATAACAGGGGAAGGAGAAAGAGATGGATGGTCGAGAGAGGATGATAGAGTGAGTGATGAGGAGAGTGAGAGACCAAAGAAACAAGTGATGGAGGTTGGATCAGGTTTCCTCGCTCTGGTTCGCTTCGAACGCTAAGGAAGATGAACAATAGCGGCGAAGTGAAAAATTGGAAGAAGAAGAAGATGATGATGATGATGAGAGCGATAGCAAGATTGTAAGCGAAGGAAATTTGTTGCTGCATCTTTGTTTTTTTGTTCGAATGGGAAAGAAGATGAATAGTGTATCCGGGTGGAAAAAATTTAGAAGAAGAAGAAGAAGAATGAGGGAGAGAAGCCGGTGGTGGAGAACGGAGTAGGTTTCGTCGCTGTCGTTCAATTCGAATGCAAGATGCGATTAACTGTTCTGAATAGTGAATTAGCCTGAATTAGGAACATTAAGTTATATTTATAGGTAGGGTGAATGACAATTTTGTAATTTTGGGGGGTTTCAAAATTTATTTATAGGTAGGGTCAAACCAGGTCTAAGGGTGGATAAACCGGAGTTCTTTGATGGATGGTTAGGATTTCTGGCCTTCTAGGTTAAAATGTGAAGGGTTGAGATCGGTTTGACTGCATAAAAGGGTTTTGTGTGCACGGGCTAGTAAGATTGGACGAAACAAATCTTTTTAAATTGATGGATAAACATGGGTGCTTTTTGGTTGAAGTTTTACGGGGTGGGTTTTTTGAGCATTTTGGGTTGAATGGTGGGGTCATATTGGGCCAAATAGACCTAGATTGGGCAGATCTAGAAAGGGCTCGATCCGATTAATCTAGAGCTTTGAAATTAAATCTTGTCGCGATAGAGGGGTAAACAAGGGTGTTTTGGGCTGAAATTTTATAGGTAGGTATTTTTAGGGCGGGGTAGGCATTTGGATCAATGGGAGGATTTAAAATGAAATATTGTTTTGATGGAAGGGTAAACGGGGGAATCTTGGATTAAAACTTTATAGGCATGTGTTTTGGTGTGTCTAGGGGTCAACTGTATGGTCTTATTGGCTCATATGTGTTTGAATCAAAGGGATCTGGGTTGTGGGTGTTTTAGGCTAACGATAAGGGCCAAAATGAAATCTTTGTTTGATGAGAGGGTAAACAGAGGAATTTTGACTTGAGATTTGCTAGGTAGGTATTTTCAAAGGTCTTTAGTTTGATGGTAGTGTATGATCTAATGAGTGAGGTGTAAATGGGGGTTGACCAGGGGCCATCGGATTGGTATCGGTAGGAGTGAGAAAAAAATCAAAAAACCGAACCAATCAGTTCGGTTTCGGTTCGATATTCTTAAAAAACGACAGTTAACCGAACCGATTGATATATATATATAATATTATATGTATATATATTATATTATATTTTTTATTTTTCAAAAAGGTTTGGTAGTCTGCCAGAGTGCCATTGCCAGTCTCACTCTCTTTGAAACTCTCAATCTGCCACTACCAGACTCTCTTCGAAACTCGGAACGACTCAAGAGTCAAGCCTTTTTTCTCTTATTTCCTTCTCTCACTCTCTGTCTCTTCTAAGTCTCTCTAGTCTCTTCCTTCTCTTCTCACTTTCTCAGTCCCTCTAGTCTCTTCGTTCTTTTCTCATACTGTCGCACGGCCCACACCAACCACCAGCACCAAGCGGCAATGCCAATCACCGCCTCACCGGCAAGCAGGCACCAACACCATTCAGTGTCATTGGTAGTGTTGAAGGCATGAAGCATCTGTCGACTACCGGTGGATAGTGGTTTTGAAGCATCTAGGATCCTTTTCTTTCTCTCTCTCTCTCTCTCTCTCACCTCTCCTCTCTGCGACTTTGCCAGCAACCATCGACACCAACCAATTTGAGACGATGACAAATTGACAATATTAGCTTTTTTTTATACTTTAAGTGCATAAAAAACTAAGCCGCAGTTAACCGATTAACTGATTGCATTGGTTCGATTTCAATTTGAATATTTAAAAAACCAACTAGGTTAGTTCGGTTTGAAAAAATACCCCATGGTTGGGTTAACCCTAGGTATCGGGTAGATTTATCCGTGAATTTTATGGATTTTGGGCTGAAATTCAGGTTCTTGGGTTTTTAGGTGTTTTAGAAGGATCATAAGGGTCTGATAAGGAATTTGGGGTGAATTGGGGGTTTAAACGACGAACCGAGGAAAAAGCGGGTGCTAACACATACTAAACATGTTCTTGATTAGACATGCATTTTTCTTTTCCAAAACTAAAACAAAATACATTATTGAATCTCTAGTTTTATGATGATTTTTTATCAACTATTTAAAATGAAATATTGTTTTGATGGAAGGATTTAAAATGAAATATTGTTTGATGGAAGGGTAAACGGGGGAATCTTGGATTGAAACTTTATAGGCATGTGTTTTGGTGTGTCTAGGGCTCAATCGTATGGTCTTATTGGCTCATATGTGTTTGAATCAAAGGGATCTAGGTTGTGGGTGTTTTAGTTTAACAATAAGAGCCAAAATGGAATCTTTGTTTGATGAGAGGGTAAATAGAGGAATTTTGAGTTGAGATTTGCTGGGTTGGTATTTTCGAAGGTCTTTAGTTTGATGGTGGTGTATGATCTAATGATTGAGGTGTAAATGGGGGTTGACCAGGGGCCATCGGATTGGTTTCGGTAGGGGTGAGAAAAAAATCAAAAAACCGAACTGAAAAATCGATTACTCGAACCAATCAGTTCGGTTTCGGTTCGATATTCTTCAAAAAATGACAGTTTTGGTTAGGTTTCGGTTAACCATTTAAAAAACCAGCTGTTAACCGAACTGATCTATATATATATATATAATATTATATTATATTTTTTATTTTTCAAAAAGGTTTGGCAGTCTGCCAGAGTGCCAGACTGCCACTGCTAGACTCTCTTCGAAACTTGGAATGACTCAAGAGTCAAGCCCTTTTTCTCTTACCAGCTTCTCTCACTCTCTATCTCTTCCAAGTCTCTCTAGTCTCTCCCTTATCTTCTCACTTTCTCAGTCTCTCTAGTATCTCCGTTCTATTCTCAGACTATCGCATGGCCCACGCCAACCACTAGCACCAAGCGGCAACGCCAATCACTGCCTCACCGGCAAGCAGGCACCAACGCCATTCAGTGTCGTTGGTAGTGTTGAAGGCTTGAAGCATCTATCGACTATCGGTGGGCAGTGGTTTTGAAGCATCTGGGATCCTTCTCTTTCTCTCTCTCTCTCTCACCTCTCCTTTCCACGCCTCCACCAGCAACCACCGGCACCAACCAATTCGGCACGACAACCATTGACAATATTAGTTTTTTTTTATATATTTTAAGTGCACAAAAAACCAAACCACGGTTTAACCGATTAACTGATTGCGTCGGTTCGATTTCTGTTTGAATATTTAAAAAACCAAATAGGTCAGTCCGGTTTAAAAAAATACCCCATGGTTGGGTTAACCCTAGGTATCAGGTAGATTTATCCGTGGATTTTAGGGATTTTGGACTGAAATTCGGGTTCTTGGGTTTTTAGGTGTTTTAGAAGGATCATAAGGGTCTGATCAGGAATTTGGGGTGAATTGGGGGTTCAAGCGACGGACCGAGCAAAAATCAGGTGCTAACACATAGTAAACATGTTCTTGATTAGACATGCATTTTTCTTTTCCAAAACTAAAACAAAATACATTATTGAATCTCTAGTTTTATGATCATTTTTTATCAACTATTTAAAACCATGTTCCACAATCCACATAGTTTCTATAATTTGAAATTTGTTTTCGCTTTGTCATCTTCCTAATAAGAATGTAATCTAAGGATTTCTATCCATCAATAGTCATTTTTTTTCCTAAAATTCTCACATGCCTTATATCACCAGAGTCCTTGGTCTCAACATGAGTTTTAAACAAGTGTCTCATTTTGTTAACTTGCCTAGTAGTAATTACAAGTGTCTCTTTTTTTGTTTTTATGTGTGTGTGTGAGAAATTCTTCAATGGTTTTAGTTCTAATTTGTCACCCAACATTGGTTTTTGATTGCTTTCTAGATATGAATAAGTTGTTTTCTTTGGTTTTGATTTAGTAGGCATAAATTTTCTTTCTTTCTTTTTTTTTTTATTTTTTGGGTAAGTGGTTAGTCTACACATGTTATATAAGGATTTTTATGCCAAAAGATGATTTATCATGCGCTCCATGTTTTGATCAATATAAGGCCCAATTGAATATTACTTTCCAAGAAAACTTTTTCTTAAAAGAATTGAAGGAACAATCCTTTTACAAGTGGATAATATGCCACGGCTTCGATGTTTTGAAAATTTTTAAATGATAATATGGGATGGCATGGCTTTGACATCCATTGTGAAAAACAGAGCATTCCCTCTTTAAAAAAATAGTATAAAGAAAGTAAGAGATGAAAAGCCTTTTTGTTCTAGTTATTTTTTATGTTATCTCTCTATAATATCTTCCATAAGTAGTAAAACACCAAAGAATTGTTGGGGCCTTACAACATTCACTCACAGGATAAAACCCAAAGTATTTGAAATATCAATTAAGAAAAAATCTAATAGTAACAAAATAATGAAGTCCAAGTAAAGACAACTAAAAACAAGCACCACCAAGAATACAAAGGATTTATGTGGTTCGGCTTGGCCGTCTATGTTTATGGGAGAGACAAAACTTGTTCTTTACTATGAAAAAAAATAGAAACAATATAAGTAGTATTTTGCAACTCAAATTAACCCTCAACCCTTGTACATCCGTTCTTCCTTTTCCTCTCTTAACTTAAATAACAAAAATAATACAAAACCCCACTCTTACATTAAGAGCACCCTCTTTATCTCTTCCTCTCCTTTTTCCTCTCTAAGAATAAAAAGAACAATTTTTTTTTTTCACTTGTCTAAACTCTGCATACAAACAAAAACTTTTATATGTAAAACCCTCTTTAACTTAAGGAAAGAGCACATCAAATGTTAGATTAAAAATAATCCAATTGTGGAAAAATAAGACACAACCCCAAAAATCTTTACGTTAACTTATTTTTCAACCACCTTGGAGATATACCATTTGAGCCTTCATCTATTCGCAAATATCACAAACCTTTACTGGCCTTGTAAAACACCACTAGATAACATAACCTGAACCACTCAAGTCCTTACTCTACATGATTCAAACAAAATGGCCAATGCACTTGTGTAATTGCGCCTAAGCTAATAGTACTAGTTAGCCCTAGAGAGAGGGACCTCAATCATTCTTTTCCTCCTACAGGAACATTCCTCTAACCATCATCTCTGTATGGCTACATCACCTTATGCATTCCATTTATAGCGTTCAATCGAGGTCTTAGGAACCATTGTACTCCTAATTAGATGATATAATCATTTGCATTTCTCTTCATTCATCAGAACCATATCATCAATGCGTGTAATTTTCATGACTCCACCTATAGCAAAGACCTTATAGTGCTTAGAATTCAATTGGGTAAATCATATTAAATTCCTACACATTTTTTGAATATACACAACACTACCCAAATTATGAACCATTATATCAAACATTTTGATTTTCATTATTAACACCGATAGAATTGCTCAAAAGTGTTTGAATGTTTGGCAAGAGTAATAGAATTGGCCTAGCCCATTAACCAACCAAAAAAAAAAAAGAAAAAAGAATAGGGCTGGAGGCCCAAAAATTTTAGGCCCTAGCCCATTGCCCTATTCCTCTATTTGGTATCTATTTTCCTATATCCACTATCCAAAAAACTGCCA
The DNA here is from genome assembly GCF_055504915.1 of Nelumbo nucifera. NCBI lineage: Eukaryota > Viridiplantae > Streptophyta > Magnoliopsida > Proteales > Nelumbonaceae > Nelumbo > Nelumbo nucifera. The sequence continues at coordinate 25,240,516 of NC_142654.1, forward strand.
TCGGCCCGGTCCAGCCCGTTCCGTCCAAGGCTTCTTGTCCATTGCGCGCCCCTTCCGATGATAGATCGATAGCTGATGGAATGTTCCTCTCATTTCTTGCGCATCACAGTTTATGTTTTGGTAGAGAGACACTCGACTCCTGGGAGCTCCGAACCATTTTTTTTCCCGGGTCGATAGACCCTTCCTTGGTTTCCGATCACTGTCGCAGAGGAATCCCGGTTGAGATCTACAGTGTTGAATAGGCTGCAGAATGGGCAGATTCAATCGGTTAGGTTTTGGCCAGAAATCCCTCTTCCGGGCTCGACGGGTAAATGTTCAAAACTTCGATGTCCATTCGTTTACGCCATATTGTTTCTCCACTACCGATTATTGCACTCACGTTATCTCCATTTCGTTGTTTTTTCTAGCATTTGCTTTCTTCGGCGTCCAATGCATCACCTGCCTATCACGGGGTTCGATTCGGCGGAGCTTCGGTTTTTCAACAAGTTCTATTTTTCGCTCGGAGTAAATTTTCTTCGCATATTTTGTTATACCTTGTTGTTCTGTAAGAGCCAATGATGCTATTTTAATTGGTTGAGGTCGTCTTCCTGATTTTATGTACTCGGTGACTTCATTCATTTGGATTTTGTGAATGCTGTTACACAAGAGAATTTCTATCTTATCATGTTCGTATTACGAATTATCTCGAGTTCTCGACTAGATTTCTTTGGCGAAAAAAAGGTCATCAACGATAAAAGGCATGGGAGCTTGAAGGAATTACCGACAATTAAATATTCTAATCTTACAATTTGCAAACAACTTAAGTTGTTCTTCTTGGATTGTCGAAAGAGGAACGCCTCTTTTCTATACGAGGAACCATTTCTTGAGGTTGGGAGTGATACCCAACATGAAGAACTTTCACGCATTATGCTCCTTGAATTTCACTCCAATCCGAGTTATTTTATATGCATAGTTGCATACTAACGTTATTTGGCGAGCCGAGCTTGAGCAACGTGCTTGCAGTTAGGCCCAGCTTAAGCTTGTTTATTGTCCAGACTCAGACTCACAATCTTCTACTTTAACTTAGTCCTGGCCATAACCATCTAGCCTATAAACTCGGTTATCTATCTTGCTCATTTTTTTTATCAGCAACACAGAAAATATTTCATTAATTATGAGAGAAACATGATTACAATACAACAAGAGGTTGTGAAATGAACCAGCTATAGAAGCTATCTCAGTTCAGTACTACATTTGAGACCAAAACATATGTGTTCTATGTACCCCTTGCTTGGCTAAGCTGTCTGCCAAGGTATTAACAGTCCTCCTCACCCATTTCACTTGGATTAACATATCCTGTCATCTTATGACAGCCATTTGAATTTTCTGAAATCATTCTTCAAATGCCATGCCACCCCTCCCCTTTAATCAACCACTTAACCACAGTTTTAGAGTCTCCCTCAATAATCAGCCTACTAATACCCTGTTCCTTTGCCTTCTCAACCCAAAAACTGCAACCAAAATCTTTGATCTTGCCACATCACCTTGCTCCACAGGGCCAGAGTATAAAGTGTTGAAGATTAATTAGTTTTATGATGTTTTTCTGAGTAGATGTTTTATGTTAGTTGTTAGATAGGAGGTGGGGACCACAGTAGTTTTGTGAGTCCAAATTTTATTATATTTTTGAGTGTTATATATGCTGTTTTATGTTTTGCTGCCATATAAGGGCATAGTTGTCTTTGTACTGTTCTATTATTTTAGTATAAATAATAAGTGAAGGGGGCGGCTAGATTATTGCTCTCTTTTCTTTTCAACTTATCTTCTTCTCCTTCTCTCTTCAAGAAACTACTTTCTTTCATTATTTTTTAATTCAGCAGATTCCTACTTGGTATTAGAGCATCGACTAGAGTTTCTTGAAGCATTCTCATGCATCCCTAGATCAGCCGACCACATGTAGTAAAGGGCTGATCGATCTGCTATAAATTGCTGAGTTCTTGGAGTTTTTGGTGGGATCTAGACATCAGGAAGGTGACCTACTGTTCGACATCAAAATCAAGAAGAACTGGAGTACGGGGAATAGTCCCAGAAAAGTTGGACTCTTTGTTTTTGATCTGATCTTGGGCGCCCGGGTATTGTTAGTTTTCTTTTGATGTCCTAAAGAGGGCGGTTTGGTTTATGAAAATTTCTAGGCCTTCCGGAGTGATCGATTAACTTTTTTCTCTGTTGGGAGGCGTGAGGAGAGAGATTTCCCTCCAACTAGGGTTTTCTTCTTCTAAAAGGGTTGGTTTCTGTGTCTGTGATATTAAATATTTTTTGAAGGTCTCCAATCTATTTTTTTCTTACTGTTGAACTGTTTGAAGTAAATTGGAGAGTTGGAATATCGAGATGAAATCTACCGGTACTGTGGGACTGGGTGTTGGAGGTAGTAGTGATATTTTTGGGTCTAGGATCATTACTCTAGTAAAACTTGATGGTGCAAATTATTTGGAGTGGGTACAATCAGCTAAGATGGCTATTGGTGCCCGTGGAAAATTAGGGTATTTCACTGGGGAGGAGAAGAAACCTGATACAGACTCTTCTCGATGGGTGTAAGAGAATTACATGGTAATCTCCTGGCTGTGTAATTCTATGTTACCTCATATTGTAAAAAATTTCTTATGGTCTAATACTGCTAAGGAGATTTGGGATGGAGAGACTGAAACCTACTCTCAGAAGCAAAATGAAGCCAGAGCCTATATAAGTATAAAACAGGGAGAAAAACCTCTTGCTGTGTATTTCTCCATGCTGAAAACCCTATGACAGGAAATAAATCACTTAGAAACTGTGGTATGGGAAAGTGTAAATGATGCAGCAATTTATCACAAATTGGTAGAGAGGAATAGGGTTTTTGAGATCTTGGCAGGGTTGAACCTTGAATTTGACATTGCTAGGCAGCATATTCTTTCTAGGGAGGGTGTGACACTCTCTCAGGCCTATGCTTTTGTCTCTGGAGAAAAGAGTAGGAGGAATGTAATGCTGAGATAGCTTGGGATTGACCAGTCGGCTATGGTTGGTACAACAAAACCTAAGCCAAATGGAAGCAGTGAGAGTAGTGAGACTAGAAGGGAAGATAAAAAGGATTTGGTGTGTGATTATTGCAAGAAGCCTAAGCATACCAGGAACACTTGTTGGAAGTTTCATCCAAATCTTATGCCTGCTCGGATAAGAAACAAGAAGGGAAATGTAGCCACTACAGGAGACTCTTCAGCCTTTTTCTCCCAAACTGATTGGGAATCCATTGCAGTAGTAGTAGTGAGAACAGAATTGGAGAGGTTTGGACAGTTTATGAGTAAGAAAGTTTCACCCAGCTCTAGCCTTCCAGATGGACAACAGAATGCAGGAGCCAACTACACCACTTCCTTTGCACATATAGGTAGTTCATATGCAACTGCAAATCTTGCATCCACTTCAGGTAAGGAGGGACCTCCCTGGATTATAGACTCGGGAGAATTTGAGCATATGACTAATGCCCCTACCATTTTCAGTTCCTATCAGTTGTGCTCTGGTAGAGACAGAGTCTCTACAGCAGATGGTTCACATATGCCCATTGCTGGGAAGGGGAAAGTTAGAGTGACCAATGATATAAATCTATCTTCTGTTTTACATGTCCCTAGACTTCATACCAACCTACTGCCTGTTAGTTCTTTGACAAAAAAATTGAATTGTTTTGTGACCTTTCTTCCTGGTAATTGTGTTTTGTAGGATCTGGAGTTAAAGAAGATGATTGTGAGTGGTCGTGAGGTGAATGGAGTCCACTTCTAGATGAGATTCCGAGACATCAGGGCCATCATGTTAGTAGCAGCAGTAGTAGTGGGTCAGAGTCAGTGAACCAGATTATGCTTTGGCACAATCGCATGGGACATCTTTCTTTTAATTTTTTGAAATGTCTTTTTCCAAAGTTGTTTGAGTCTGTTCAATTATCTACTTTGGAGTATGAGAGTTGTCAGTTAGGAAAGCGTTGTAGACAGTCTTTTAAACCAAGTAATAAAATAAGTACTTTTGCTTTTAATATTGTTCACACTGATGTATGGGGGCCATATCAAATCCCTTCCATGGGAGGATTCCGTTATTTTCTTTTGTTTGTGGATAATTATACACGATATTCTTGGATATATTTGATTAGATCACGTGATGAGGTTCTTAACTTAGTACGACAATTTCACCAGATGGTTCTCACACAATTTGGAGTGAGAACTAAGGCTTTTAGATCAGATAATGCCAGAGAGTACTTTGAGAAGGACCTAACCACGTATCTCTTAGAACATGGTGTAGTTCATCAGAGCAGTTGTGCATATACACGACAACAGAATGGAGTTGCTGAGAGGAAAAATAAACACATTGTGGAGGTGGCAAGGAATCTTATGGTGTGTGCTTCAGTTTCTGTTCAGTTTTGGGGAGATGGAATTCTTATAGCCATACATGTGATTAACCGCGTTCCTTCCTAGACTTTGGAGTTTAAGGTGCCATGTAGCCTTCTTTTTCTAGATGGAGAGATATTTCATATACCTCTGAGGGTTTTTGGTTGTGTTTCTTTTGTTCACATTCTTGGCCCTCATCGCAAGAAATTGGATCCTAAGGCCAAGAAATGTGTTTTGATTGGGTATGCTCATAACCAAAAGGGGTATTGCTGTTATGACCTAGTGTCGATGAGTAAATTTGTCACTATGGATGTTACCTTTTTTGAATCCACATTTTTCTTCTCGAGTGGTTCTCCTCAGGGAGAGAGTTTTGGGGAGAAGAACTCACAATCTGTTCCTCTTCCTGTTTCTGTGGTGCCTCCATCACTTCAACCAGCATCTACATCAGTTCAGCACCACATGCACCATCAGTTCAACCAACATCAGTTCCGCCAGCACCTGCACCTCCAGTTTCATTACCTGAGCCACTACGGGCAGCCTCACAGCAATATTAGTGCCGACAGATGATGGTTGGCTCCACACATCCTCAACCCACACCACTCTCTGTTAGTCCTTCTGAAACTCTAGATTCGGCAGATACAGTTCCAGGTATTCCTCTTGAGCCTGAGCCTGTTATGTTTTCTGATGATAATGTTTTTGTCCCTAACACCATTGTTGCAGCTGATCCCATTGACTTTGATCTTTCTATTGCACTTCGTAAGGGGAAGAGAAAGTGTACAACCCACTTCATTTCACACCATTTTTCCTACAGTGCCTTATCACCCTCCTACCATGTTTTTCTTTCTTCCCTGGATTCTGTGTCTATATCCAGGAATGTTATTGTGGCTCTCTCCAAACCTGAGTGGAAAACAACTATACAAGATGAGATGGATACTTTGGTCAAAAACCAAACTTGGGAAATAGTTGATCTCCCCCTAGACAAGGAGGCAGTTGGATGTCGATATTCATAGTGAAGTATAAGGCCGATGGAAAGATAGAGAGGTAGAAGGCAAGGTTGGTAGCAAAAGGGTATGCTCAAACCTAGGTGTTGATTATCTAGAAACCTTTGCACCAGTAGCTAAGATGAGTTTAGTTCGTATCCTTTTATCTCTAGTTTGATGTAAAAGAATGCTTTCCTCGATGGTGATTTACAGGAGGGGGTATATATGGACATTCCATTAGGTTTTTATGAAAATGTTGGTAAAGGAAAGGTGTGCAGATTCAAAAAATCTTTGTATAGACTGAAACAGTCACCTAGGGCTTGGTTTGATAGGTTCAGAGGGGCACTCATCCGTTTTGGATACACACAAACACAGTTTGATCACACCCTCTTTGTGAAGAGGAGAGATGCTTTGGTGTCAATTCTGATTGTGTATGTGGATGATATAGTGGTGACAGGAAATGATTTGGAGGAGATTGATGATCTCAAAAAATCATTGCATCAAGAATTTGAGATCAAAGATCTTGGTGAGCTCAAATACTTCTTAGGGATTGAAGTTGCAAGATTCAAGCATGGGATCTTCATTTAACAGAGAAAGTATGTACTTGACCTACTGCGAGAGACTGGGAAGTTGGGGACCAAACCAACAGACACCTTTATTGATCCAAATCATAGAATTAATGGTGTGGATGGTGAATTGGTAAAGGATGTGGGGAAATATCAAAGAATGGTGGGCCGATTGCTGTATTTGTGTATGACACGACCATATATTTCTTATGCTGTCAGTGTTGTGAGTCAGTATATGCATGCACCTCGGGTTCAGCACTGGGAAGCTATTGAGAGAATACTTGCATATCTGAAAAAGCACCCTGGCGGAGGCATTCTTTTCTCAAATCATGAGAATTTGAAGCTAGAATCCTATACAGATGTAGACTAGGCATGATGCTTAGATGACAGGAGGTCTACATCAGGAGTGTGTACCTTTGTAGGTGGAAACTTGATCTCCTGGAAGAGTAAGAAGCAAGCAGTTGTGGCAAGGTCAAGTGCAGAGGCTGAGTATAGATCCATGGCTCATGGTGTCTCAGACTTCTTTGGGTTAGATATCTTTTGAGTGAGATTTGGGTGAAAGCAGAGGAACCTATGATGTTATACTGTGACAATCAGGCTGCAATCAATATTGCTCACAATCCAATTCAGCATGATAGGACAAAACACATTGAAGTTGATAGACACTTTGTAAGAGAAAGGGTAACAACCGAAGAAGTTTGTTTGCCTTATGTCTCTTCAGAGTTGCAGCTGACTGATATTCTCACTAAAGGGGTGGCAAGGAACAAGCTTGAACATGATCTACGCAAGTTGGGAATGTGTGACATTTACTCCCAACTTGAGGGGGAGTGTTGAAGATTAATTAGTTTTATGATGCTTTTCTGAGTAGATGTTTTATGTTAGTTGTTAGATAGGAGGTGGGGACCACAGTAGTTATGTGAGTCCAAATTTTATTATGTTTTTGAGTGATATATATGTTGTTTTATGTTTTGTCGCCTTATAAGGGCATAGTTGTCTTTGTACTGTTCTATTATTTTAGTATAAATAATAAGTGAAGGGGGTGGCCAGATTATTGCTCTATTTTCTTTTCAACTTTTCTTTTTCTTCTCTTCTTCTCCTTCTCTCTTCAAGAAACTACTTTCTTTCATATATATATTTTTTTAATTCAGCAGATTCCTACTCAGAGCAATTTTGTTCCCCTCTTCATCCCTAATGACTCCCCCAATACTTGAGGGGCCTGGGTTACCCAAACAGCTTCCATCAAAATTTAGTTTCTTCCTACCATTTATTGGGGGAGACCAAACCTCAACATATCTTTGTCTTGTAGTTGAGGATGCAGCAATGGTACCCAAAGCTCTGAAGAAGTCTTCAACCTTGAAATCTAGAAACAACTTCAAATTTTTGCCCAATGTGCTACTCTGAATGTTATAGTTTCAACCAAGGCTTCCTTGCTTATTTACAACTATATTCTTAATCGTTTACTGTCTTGTGAACTCTTGAGAGAATATTACCCTTTTTTCTCCTTTTTGAATGATCTGCCCCTATCAAGATGCTTTTGTCTGGATGTTTTTGACTTTTTTCTATTGTTTATTTTCTAATGATGCTAATACTAATGAAGTTATGGTATCATAAATACATATTGATTCTCCAGATCTTTTTTTTCGTTATCAGATATTTATAGTTGCAGTTTGGAGGTTAGTAGAAGACCTGATCGTTTCTCAACTGTAGAAATTCGTTTGATGAACAGAAATTTTCATGCTACAGGTACTTAACATAAAATAGTGTGTGTATGTATCTGTATCTATCTATCGATGTTTGAACTTTCAATTACAATTTTGTTCCTTATTACTTGCCTTCTTCTAGGTTTATGCTACTCGATAGAACGAGACTTCTATGAAATCCTTGGTGTTCCTAAAGATGCTAGCCAAGATGAAATCAAGAAAGCTTTTCATGTGGTATGTCTTAGGCTGACCCTATATGGGGAATGACTCTTGCGTATTGCATCATTTAGTTTTTAAAAACCTTTGTAATTTTATCAGTACGATGCAATGCTATTATACTTTTCAGCCTTATTTCCTTATTAGATTCTATTATTTGGTTTTATACTTCATTTTTACCATTTGCATGCTTATGCCAGCTTTGAGGATTAACGTAATGTTTTGAAAATTGTAATTGTATTGTAAATTACAAGGGGTTTGAATTGAATTGTATTGCAAATTGTAAGCTTTTCTTATTCATCAAAAAAAATTGTAAGATTTTCTAGAGGTGGTTAAAAAAATGTTAGTCTAAAAAATAAGTGATTTTGCACTGTACCAACTTTCATCCTATAGACATCATATAAGTAGGTATTAATGGCGATTATACCACTTGCACAATAACCAATATTCAATAGATAATATGATCAAGTTCAACTTTAATTATTTGAAGCCAACTGAGGGGTGGCTCAGTTGGTATGTTAGCTGGTTTGCTTCAGCATAGACATGGATTCGATTCCCACAACCACCGACTTTGGGGAAGGGGGGGAGTTATTAGTGGTGCATATAACCAAATGCCAAAAAAACTTTAATTATTTGAAGAGCTATAATTGCTAAATTATTGAAAGGCATACATATTATAGAGTTGCAGGCAACCAAGATAATATGCATGCAAGAGTTGAATAATTCAAAGTACACATTAGTACAGTACCAATTGCAGCCATAATTCAAAAAAAATCAAATCCTGAGATCATGCATAATTTTAAAATTTAAACATTGCAATTCATGTATGTTAGAGCTAGCCGAATAAGGGTAAATTAGTCATTTTATTTCTGTTATGTGCTTATGTGGCAGTTTTAATAGAGACTTTCTGTCCCATACTTAAGTGGGGGCAGTTTAGTCTTTGTACTACTAATTAGAGGCTAATCCATATTAAGGGTCGACTGATAGGGTTTAGTCTATTAGGTTCGACTGTTCTTTTCTTTTTCTTCTTCTTCTTCTCTTCTTCTTCTTCTTTTGCTCTTCTCCTGGTTCGAACTACTGTTGCTACAGGACAAACATGGTATTAGAGCAGGACGTTGCTCTCTAAATCTCCTTACCTGCTCCTCCTATTCGTGACCTCATTTTTTTTCCCTTTCTTCTTTATGGTCTGAAAAATGGAGAACACAGATTCGACATAGGTCTGAGAACACTTCAGTCCTTCCTCTACGCAGAACTTGATTGTTTTTCAAGAAAAAAAAACAACCTCAGAAGTGGATGGTCGACTGAAGCTCTCCATCGAAGGTTGGTTACCTTTTTTTTTGTGCTGTTGGTATTTCTGGGTTGAAGGCCTTCAAAATCTGCTTGGACTGATCAGAACCTAGAGAACTAGGTTTTTTGTAGCCTTGGTTCTTGGAAATAGGTCCAAGAACAGGCTGTGTTTACAGTGGCCGAATGGTGTAAGGGTATGTTTGCCCTTTTATGTTGGTCTGTAGTTGTTTTGAAGGCTTTGTTGGTCACAATTGACCTGAATTGAATGACAGGTTACTGTAGTGGCAGTAGTTGATGTTTTCTTTGGACTTGTAGTGCCCTCTGAAAAGGTCAGACAGATCTGTACCATGTGTGAAGCTATGGTTGTGTGGTGGTGCTTGTGATGCTCAATCTCTATTGAGTAGCTTCAAGAGGGCTTGTATGTGGTCATTGAGTTGCTGAATTAATGTCAATGTGATTCATGGTTTTGTGAAATCAGTAGTGGTGTGAACAAGAACAAAAGTTTGTGTACCTATCAACTGTGTTTGGGGACTGATTGATTGTGACTGGTTGTGAACAGTAGTGATTGATTGTGACTGGTTGTAAGCCTATCATCTGTATTTGGGGACTGCTGTAGTGTCTGGAACATCAAACTCCTGACAATAGTACTTAGTTGGCGACTGGGAATTCAAATTAGAAGTAGCATTGGAAGAGCATCATGGCAGCAATTGGAGATGGTTGTAGTGATCAGAAACCTACTGTGGTGATTCCCTCTAACTATCTGGGTGTGCAGATGACTTCAATTAAACTTAATGGTGAGAACTATGTACCATGAGCCAAGACAGTGGAAGTTTTTCTCAAGGCAAAGAGGAAAGTGAAGCATGTGAAGGAAGATAAACCACCAGCTGACTCTTCAGGGTTTGATGATTGGGAACAGGAAGATGCCCAAACCATGACATGGTTATGGAATAGTATGGAACCCAAAATAAGTGCCAACTTTATGTTCTTAGATACAACTAAGAACATATGGGAACATGCCAAGAAGCTTTATTCTGGGCAGGATAATACTATAAGGGTATATCAGCTCTATCAGGAGTATTTCGATCTACAGCAAGGGAATAAAACCCTAGAAGAGTACTATGCTAGTATGAAAAACCTCATAAATGAACTCAATGTCTATCATCCCCTCACTCCAAATGTTAAGGTTCAACAACAACAGAGGGAACAACTAGATGTCACTAGGTTCTTAGTGGGGTTGAAATCAGAATATGAACCAGTTAGGGCCCAAATATTGGGAGGCTCTACTTTTCCTACACTTGAGGAAGTTTTTGCACGGATTCGTAGGATTTCTTTGGGACCTACAGAGAATCCCACACAGTCTGACAGATCAACATTTGTGATAGCCAAAGGAGGTGGACGTGGTACTAGAGGGGGAAGACATGCCTCTCGAGGAGGTCATGGTGGTTCCGTATTTGGCCGTGGTAGTGGTCGTGACTTAGGGGGAGGCCGTGGTAAAGGAAAAAGTAGCTCTACAAGGAAGTGTACCCATTGTGGCAGGGACAGACATTCGGTGAATTTCTTTTATGATCTCCATGGCCCTCCTTCTACATGGGCCAATCATGCAGTAGCTGGTGGGGTTGATGTCAGTGATAACCAACAGGCAGATCTAACACCTTCCACATCTACATCTATTTCCGGGAAGGAGATGGTGAGTGTACTGCGTGATGAGTATGAGAGGTTCCTCTAGGCTACTTCACAGCATACTATAACCACCCTTGCCCACTCAGGTATAGCTTGTCTGGCATCCAAACCCTCTCCCTGGATTATTGACTCTAGAGCCTCTGATCACATGACCAGGACTCCAGGTGTGTTCTCTTCCCTCTCTGAAACTTCCACATCTCAAACTGTTACCCTTGCCAACGGTTTCTCTTCTCCTATCTGTGGTGTTGGTAATGTTGACACGACTTCTCTTTCTTTATCATCTGTTCTATATACCCTAAGTTTCCATTCAATCTTATGTCTGTTAGTAAATTAACCAAGATTCTTAATTGCTCTATTACATTTTTCCCTTCCTTTTGTGTTTTTCAGAATCTCAAGACAGGGAAGAAGATTGGTGGGGGGCATGAGGCTGGTGGATTGTATTACCTTGACGGTGATGGATCGTCAGTTGCACTTCAGACTTCACTCACTCCTCTATAATGGCATTGTCGACTGGGACATCCATCTCTCAAGGCACTCAAGATACTAGTTCCGTCTTTGAGTCATTTGTTGTCTTTACAGTGTGAGTCGTGTCAGTATGGGAAACATTGTCGTGTTCCCTTCAGTCCTAGAGTTGATAGTCGTATGTTGAGTCCTTTTGCTTTACTTCATTCAGATGATTGTTTGGGGTCCGATTGAAATAGAGTCTTATAATGGTTACAAGTATTTTGTCACTTTTATTGATGATTGTTCAAGGATGACATGGATTTATTTAATTAAAGAAAGGAGTGAATTATTTTCCATTTTTAAAAAATTCCATGCTAAGATACGTATACAATTTGGTGTTCCAATCAAAGTTCTTCGTTCAGATAACGGTCGTGAATACTTTCTTACTTCCTTTCAACAGTATTTAGAACAACATGGCATCATTCATCAAACTTCATGTGCATCCACTCCTCAACAAAATGGGGTGGCTGAATGAAAGAACCATCATCTCCTTGAAAATGCTCGGTCTATTCTTCATCATATGAGTGTTCCTAAACGATTTTGGAGTGATGCTGTACTTACAGCGTGTGTCCTTATTAATTGGATGCCCTCCTTCATTCTTCATGATCGGTCTCCCTTCTCTATTTTGTTCCCCACCTTGTCTCCCTTTCCATTATCACCCTGTATCTTTGGCTGTGTGTGCTTTGTTTACAATCTGAGTCCTGGGATAGACAAGCTGGATGCACGCTCTATTAAGTGTGTCTTTTTTGGCTACTCTCAGACTCAAAAAGGGTACAAGTGTTACAATCCCATTACTCGGAAGTGCTATGTCTATCTTGATGTCACCTTTTTTGAGTTTGTCCCCTTCTTTTCAGGACCTGAAGCATCGGTGTCTCCACCTTTGCTTCCTCTTCCTCTTCCAGTCAGTGATCCCGTTCTGGGTGTTCCAGTTGGGGTTGACCCTTCACCTCCTCCAGTGCAGATCCTTACTGAACGACCACCGATCCGGCACGTGTATACTTATTGACAGACATCGGCTCCTCCTCCAGCTTCTACCTCATCTACGGATCCTGTTGTTGCTCTTGTCCCAGAACCTTCAGGACTTGATCTTCCCATTGCTTTACGGAAAGGTAAACGTAGTTGTACCCTCCATCCCATTTCCAATTTTGTTTCAGTCTCTCGCCTTTCCGCTTCACATCGCCAGCTTGTTTCACTGTTGTCATCTATTTCTGTACCTAAGAATGTCCAAGATTCTCTTAGATCACCTGGATGGCGGCAGGCAATGGAGGAGGAACTCTCTGCCCTTCAGCATACTCAAACATGGGAGCTCACTACTCTTCCTCCTGGTAAGCATGTTGTGGGTTGTAAATGGGTGTATATTGTTAAATACTTGCCGGATGGTAGTGTGGAGCGTCTGAAGGCCAGACTTGTTGCTGAAGGTTATTCACAGTTGTATGGGGTGGACTATATGGAGACCTTCTCTCTAGTGCCTAAGATTGGCTCTGTCCGTGTCTTAATTTCCCTGGCAGTTATGTATGATTGGCCATTGTTTCAACTTGACATTAAAAATGCCTTTCTTCATGGTGACCTTATGGAGGAGGTATATATGGAGCATCCACCTGAGTTTGTTGCTCAGGGGGAGGATGGTAGGTGTGCAGATTGAAAAAGGCAATTTATGGGTTGAAACAATCGCCTCTTGCTTGGTTTGGGAAGTTTAGTGAAGTGGTGAAGAATTTTGGAATGAAACAATGCCGGGTTGACCATGTTGGTTCGGCTGTCTTAATTTGTTTGTTTTATCTTTGTTTTTTCTTAAGACATTAGTTATTGGGCCTAATCTTATTTAGTGTTTTATTTGACTAGGTGTCCGATCACTAATCAGGGGCATTCTAGTCTATTTATGTAACATTATGTAATGCTCTTATATATAATAGATTAGGGCTGGCTGAGAGTGATATTGCCGCCCTTCTCATATCTTCTCCTTCTTTTTCTTCTTCTCTTCTCATTCGGCAGCCTTATTCCAGCAAACATGGTATCAGAGCTCTAATCTTTCGCTTGGTTACAACAACCGTTTCTTCTACTTGCATCTACCTGTCTCTCTTCTTCTTTTCTATCTTGGTTGCTGCAAAGAAACCCTAGGGTTGGTCGTAGAACAAAGCAGGACCTACATCTAGGGTTTCCCTTGGTTGTAGGGCCCAAGGGGAGTTAGACCCAGAAGCTGATGCCCTAATAGGTACAATACAACAAATTGTAGCCATTCGGCTAAGAGGGATCTGTGTAGAACAGATCTAGGAGGGAGGACTGATCTCTGCAGTCCTAGAACTGTTCGTGGGTGAGGTTATTGCCTGCGGTAGCAGTGATTAGCACACAGTAGAAGCCAACACAGCAAGTTGCAGGCTGCGGCAACAGTGATTAGAACACAGCAGAGGGTCGCACAACATATTATAGTCAGCGACAACAGTAATTAGGGCACAGTGCAGTAGCATAGTACTCGGTGTTTCAGCTCTGTGATGGGTTCTCAGGACTGAGTTTCAGTGCAACAAGTTTCGTAAGTTTGAAACAATTCTCTATATATTGTGTTTACAGTCTTGACATTTACAAGTAGGAGAAGATGTCTTTCATATCTGGGGAAGTGTCTTCTAGAGATGTTAGGGCTTGTGGGAGGTCTCCTAATCTGGAGAATCCAAATCTGCACTGCCTACAGATCACAAATGTGTTGTTGGATGAGTACAACTTCAGAGAATGGTCTATTTCAGCCATGCTCTTCATCACATCCCGGGAACTCATTGGTTACTTGGACGGGCAGAAGAAGGAACCCGAAGTGGGGAGTGCTGAATATGCAGCTTGGCGCAAAGAGAATGCTACAATTATGTCCTGGCTACTTGCTTCAATGACTCCAAGGGTAGCTAGGACTGTTCAACATTTCTCCACTGTTGCCAAGATATGGGAAAAAGAGTCTAAAACCTATGGGCAGAAAAAAAATAATGCCAGAATTTACAGACTGAATCAAGACATTGCTGCCTTGAGGCAAGGAGATACGAGTGTGGCAACATATTTTGCTACACTAGAAGGACTGTGGGAAGAGCTAGATCATCACCTTATTATTGATTGGGAGAATGCCAGAGACAAGGAAAAGCATGACAAACAGGTTGAAGAGGGTAAAGCATTTAAAGTTTTGGCTGGCCTAGATCCAATATATGAGAGCATAAGGTCCCAAATTCTACACTAGGACTATGGGAAGAGTTAGATCATCACCTTATTATTGATTGGGAGAATGCCAGAGACAAGGAAAAGCATGACGAACAGGTTGAAGAGGGTAGAGCAATTAAATTTTTGGTTGGCCTAGATCCAATATATGAGAGCATAAGGTCCCAAATTCTGGGAAGGGATGAAATGCCAGACTTACATCATGTCTACTACCTTGTGAGGAATGAAAAGGTGAGAAGAAAAGAGATGCAGGTTGATACTCAAACTAAACTAGCTGAACAGTCTGTGGAACATTCGGCCCTAATCTCTACAAATCAAAAAGAGAACAAGTACTCGGACAAGAGACATCTGAAGTGCACCCACTGTGGAGGAGAAAGGCATGTGAAAGAGAAATGTTGGGTTCTCTATCCGCATCTGAAGGCAGCTGCATTGAGGAAAGATAAGAAGCATAAAAAAGGACAACCTGCAAGTGGGAATCTGGCTGCGAGTCACAGTGATGAGGGTTCAAAACACTCATCCACAGTTACTTCCTCTTCCATGGGACAGACTACTAATTCCCTTGGAACTGGGTCCTTGCGTTTTACTGCCGATGAGGTAGAGGTACTTAGCCGGGCCCTAGCCCGTTTAAGGACCAATTCTCTTGCTTCCACCTCCCTTGCTAGATCAGGTACTGTTGTCTCTGCCTTTAGTGCAACTATTACTATTGATTCTTCCTCTTGGGTTACTGATTCTGGTGCAACTGACCACATGACACACATGTCTTCTCTATTTTCTTCGTATTATTTAATGTCTGGCCAAGATAAGATGAGGGTTGCTGATGGTTCTCTCTCTACCATTTCTGGGAAAGGAGTGGTTGACCCAAGCAATGACCTCTCACTCAAATTTGTCTTGCATGTTCCCAATCTTTCTTCAAATCTTTTATCTGTTTCAAAGCTTACCAAAAATTTGAATTGTAGCATAACCTTTTTTCCTACAAATTGTGTCTTTCAGGACAGATTGACGAAGAGAACAATTGGGAGCGGTCATGAGTGTGGAGGTCTCTACTACCTTGATGCAGACATCAGTTCGGTCTTACAAACATTTGCTACTAGTAGTCGGTCCAATGTGGAGTCAATAGCTAGGTTACATCTGTGGCATGCTAGGTTAGGTCATTTACTGTTTTCATCATTGGAAGTGTTGTTTCCAGACTTATTCAAAGGTGTTTCAAGTCAAGAGTTAGTCTGTGAACTCTGTCAACTATCAAAGCAATGTAGAACTGTTTATTCAACTTCTAGTAATGAACTTCAAGCTTCTTTTGACTTAGTCCACTTTGATGTTTGGGGCCCCTCTCCCATTATTTCTGTTGATGGCTTTCGATACTTTATCAGTTTTATTGATCACTATTCTCGATGCACATGGATCTACTTATTAAAAGCATGAGATGAAGTGCCGCGGGTAACCATGACATTTTGTAAAATGATTGAAACACAATTTGGCAAGAAAATCAAACAATTCTGGTCAAATAATGCTGTTGATTATTTTGAAAGGTCCCTGAATCTGTTTATGGAGGATGCTGGAATGATTCATCAGTCATCTTGTGCTAGTACTCCCCAACAGAATGGGGTTGCTGAACGCAAGAATAGACATCTATTGGAGATTGCTCAAGTCTTACTATTTCAGCACAAAGTTCCAAAAAACTATTGGTCTCAAGCAATCCTTACTGCATCATATCTGATAAATCGAATGGCATCCAAGGTATTGGGGATGAAAACTCCTTTTTCTGTTCTTTGCCCTCACCTTCCTGACTTTTCTCTTCCATCGAGAGTCTTTGGTTGTGTTTGCTTTGTACATGTCAAGGATCCGCAGAAGACCAAATTGGATCGTAGGGCTACCAAGGGAATCTTTTTGGGGTACTCCCCTACTCAGAAGGGGTACAAGTGTTATGATCCAGTCACCAAGAAAAAATGTCACAAAGGATGTGGTATTCTTTGACTCTCAATCCTATTTTTGTTCTTCCCAGAATCCTCTTTAGGGGGATACTAGTGGGATGGAAGAGGATCCTTCTGTTCTTTTCTTCTTTGTGCTTCTCTCTACCTCGAACCTTCCATCTTCTCCTCCTGATCCACTTAGTTGTGGTATTCTGGGTGATTCTAGTGAGGCTCCCATTGTTCCAGCTACTACTAGTGATGTTGCAGATGTTACTGAAGACTCCAACAGGCAGCAAAGAGATATCAGAATCACCTACAACAGAAGGAAGAAGGGTCCTCTAACTCATGACAGCAACCAATTGGACCCGGATCAACCTGTCTCAGAAACTCAAGGTAATCCTATCAATTCCTTTGACTTGGATCTTCCTATTGCCCTTCGTAAGTCTACCCGTTCTTGTACTATCAGACACCCCATTGCTGATTTTGTGTCTTACTCACAATTGTCTCATCGTTATTGTTCTTTTGTGTCTGCTCTCTCTTCTGTGCATGTCCCTACTAGGTATTCAGAGGCAGTATCTGACCCAAAATGGAAAGAGGCTATGGACGAAGAAATGAAGGCCTTAATGAAAGCAGGGACTTGGGAATTAGTGGATCTCCAGAAGGGAAAGGCGCTGTTGGATGCAAGTGGGTGTTCACTGTGAAGCATAGGGAGGATGGGTTCATTGAAAGGTATAAGGCTAGACTGGTAGCAAAAGGGTTTACTCAAAAAGAAGGGATTGACTACAAAGAAACCTTTGCTCCAGTAGCAGGACTCAACACAATCCGAGTTTTATTATCATTAGCTGCAAATTTCTCATGGGAGCTACATCAGTTGGACGTGAAGAATGCTTTCTTAAATGGCGACCTACATGAAGAGGTATTCATGGATCCTCCACCAGGTTATGGGTTTGGCAAGAAGGTATGTAGACTGAGAAAAGCTCTATACGGTCTTAAGTAGTCCCCTCGTGCTTGGTTTGAGAAGCTATGTGGGGCCATGAAGAAAGGGGGTTACACTCAAAGTGGGGTAGATCATACCCTGTTCATAAGGAAGAGAAATGGCGAACTTACAACACTTATTGTCTATGTGGATGATATGGTAATTACAGGGGATGATTAGGAAGAGATTAAAAGACTAAAGGAGGTCTTGGCTGCTGAATTTGAGATCAAAGACCTGGGCCAACTAAGGTACTTTCTTGGGATTGAAGTTGCTAGATCTAAAGAGGGCATCTATATATGTCAGCGGAAATACATCCTTGATCTTCTATGAGAGACATGCATGATGGGGTGTAAGCCAGCAGATACTCCAATAGAACAGAACCATGGTCTACAGGAGTCTGTAGGAGAGGACTACCTTGATAAGGAAAGATACCAAAAGCTGGTGGGGAAGTTGATTTACCTGTCCCTCACTCGCCCTGACATTGCTTATGCTGTATATGTTGTCAGTCAGTTCATGCACACACCTAAAATCCCTCACATGAATGTTGTGGAAAGGATCCTCAGATATTTGAAGTCTTGCCCGGGGGAAGGAATTCTGTTCAGAAAAAAACAATAAAATTGAAGTTGAAGGATATACTGATGCAGATTGGGCTGGCTCTGTTGGGGACAGGAAGTCTACTTCCGGGTATTGCACCTTTGTTAGAGGAAATTTAGTTACATGGAGGAATAAAAAACAGAATGTGGTGGCTAGATCTAGTGCAGAGGTCGAATATTGAGCTATGGCTCATGGTGTTGCTGAACTTCTATGGCTTAAGATCCTTCTTGGTGAACTTGGAATAAAGATCGAGTGCCCTCTTAGGTTGTACTGTGACAACAAGGCTGCCATCAACATTGCAAATAACCTAGTGCAACATGATAGAACGAAACATATTGAGATAAACCGCCACTTTGTCAGAGGAAGAATCGTCTCAAGAGAACTCTGCATTCCTTATACTCCCTCCGAGATGCAGATTGCAGATGTTCTACTAAATGGCTAGCTACAGTGAAATTCTTGGACTTACTTGGCAAGCTAAACATGATTGACATCCATGCTTAGCTTGAGGGGGAGTGTTGGTTCGACTGTCTTAATTTGTTTGTTTTATCTTTGTTGTGTCTTAAGACATTAGTTATTGGGCCTACTCTTATTTAGTGTTTTATTTGACTAGGTGTCCCATCACTAATCAGGGGCATTCTAGTCTATTTATGTAACATTATGTAATGCTCTTATATATAATAGATTAGGGCTGGCTGAGAGTGATATTGCCGCCCTTCTCATATCTTCTCCTTCTTTTTCTTCTTCTCTTCTCATTCGGTAGCCTTATTCCAGCAAACAGACCACTTGGTGTTCAGCTATGATTCAAAAGCCGGAAAGATTTTATTAGTGGTCTATGTGGATGATATTGTCATAACTGGTAGTGACAAATTGGGGATCGATAAACTAAAGGTCTTTCTGCAAAATCTTTTTCAAACAAAAGACCTTGGGACATTGAAGTATTTCTTGGGTATAGAAGTTGCTAGATCAGGACAAGGTGTAAACCTATGCCAAAGAAAATATGTTCTTGATCTGCTGGATGAAACAGGACTATTAGGTGCAAAACTGGCTGAAACTCCCATGGAGTCAAATGCCAAGTTGAGCAGTGATACAGGGGAAATATTTGATGATCCTGGAAGGTATAGACGGTTAGTGGGGAAGCTAAACTATTTGACTATCACGAGACCAAACATCTCCTTTGCAGTCAGTGTGGTGAGCCAATTTATGCAGAACCCTCGGATACCTCACTTGGGTGCAGTTCTTAGAATTGTAAGGTATCTGAAGGGAGCTCTAGGCTGTGGGTTATTGTACAAACCAAGAGGAAGATTTGAAGTAATTGGGTATACAGATGTAGATTGGGTAGGCTCTGTGTTTGATAGAAGATCTACTATAGGTTACTGCACATTTCTTGGAGGAAATCTTGTGACATGGAAGAGTAAGAAGCAGACGGTTGTGGAAAGGAGCAGTGTTGAAGCCGAATACAGAGCCATGGCACACACTACATGGCTGAGGAATCTCCTACAAGAAATCGGGTTCTCCTTGGATAGACCTATGAAATTGTACTGTGACAATCAAGCTGCACTCCACATCTCATCTAACCCTGTTTTTCATGAGAGAACAAAGCACATAGAGATTGATTGCCACTTTGTGAGGGAGAAGGTCCTTACTGGAGAGATAAGCACAAAACATGTGTGGGCTCAGGTGATCAATGGGCAGATTTGTTTACAAAAGGCTTAAGCTCAGGGAGAGTGAACTATATATGTAACAAGCTGGGATTATATGACATATATTCTCCATCTTGAGGGGGAGTGTTAGAGCTAGCCGAATAAGGGTAGATTAGTCATTTTATTTCTGTTAAGTTATGTGCTTATGTGACAGTTTTAATAGAGACTTCCTATCCCATACTTAAGTGGGGGCAGTTTAGTCTTTGTACTACTAATTAGAGGCTAATCCATATTAAGGGTCGACTAATAGGGTTTAGTCTATTAGGTTCGACTGTTCTCTTCTTCTTCTTCTTCTTCTTCTTCTTCTTCTTCTTCTTCTGCTCTTCTCCTGGTTCGAACTACTGTAGCTACAGGACAAACAATGTAAAGTATGCATATATTTTATATATCATGCATGTTTTGCTTACATTTCATGAAAGATGAAGACATGGGTAGAACTCTTGTTCTCATGGCACAAAAGAGCATGGGGCAATCTCCTATGTTCATGGAAGAAAAGAATAATAAAAATATGGCAGACCCTTATATCCATGTCAATTAAGGAAAAAATATGGGGAAGGAACTCCTATTTCGTGCTTACAGAGTGGAGGAGTCCAAAGGGAAGAAATAGAAGATGAAAGTAAAATTAGTGATGCATATCAATTACTATACATTGTAAAAATAATGTTAAGACGTGGGTATTATGCATCTAAATGTGAAGAAGTGTCTGGCACATCAACCCTTCAAAGTTTTTTTCTTGATCTGTAACGCTATTATCAATCTCTCAAAATTCCATTAATGGGACACAACTATATAAATAATATAAAACTATAAATTCTAACTAAGAAAGTATGTAGATGTTGTTAAAGTCATTTCCAATATTTTTTTTATTGCTTAATGTCCATTATTATTTCATAAAAAATCATGGCCACCAAGCAATTAAAAGGAAAATATTGGGATTAGCATTTTGCTTGTGTGTGAAAGGTTCAGAGTTTGACTCCTTCCTTTGGATATTAAAAATATATAAGGAAACATTACCATTGTCATTCAAGTATAGTTAGTCCCTTAGTATGATTCTTTTTATGGAAAAAAGGACTATTCTATTGAACAATAAAATTGGTCTAGCTATTTATAAAAAAAAAATAAAAAAAAAATTGGTCTAGCTGGGACATGCAATTTCTCATTCTATGGTGGACCAAGTTGCCATATGAAAACAGTTTTCATCCCATAAACCTGATGTTCAAATAAATGTAAAAGAGTAAAAGATGCAAATGAGAGAGAAGGGGGAAGGAAGAGAGGGGCACCTCTGTGTTCCAAACAAATGCAGGCAAGAAAGGGGGGCGGGGGGAGTGTTACCTGCAAAGTGCCCTGATGACATCGGGACCTTAGCTACTAGCAAAGTTCTATTCCAGACCATTAAATCAGTCCTAAATAGGCCAAAAAATGGATATTCATTTCAGCCTCTAGATGGGTTCAGAGTCCAGATCAAGCCTATAAAACCCAAGCCTAACTTCAGGCCTATGTCCAGGCCCATGCCAAAAGCCTAAGCCTGTACCTAAGCCAAATCCAACATATCCAAATCCAAATTGATATCCATACCCATGCCCCATGTTCAAAACCTTGTGCAGATCCATTTGGCAACCCATATATACCTATGGATGAAAAAATTTTCTAGGTTGACTAGTATTGGAATTAGTAATTTAGGCCTATCTGGAAAGCTATTAAATTATAGTTTTCTTCACTAGCAAGAAAGCCTATATGCCTGTTATATGCCTTTGCTTGTATGACTTCAATAAACTATTTTAAAGGTGTGACATCTCTGAATGCATAATGTGGCTCCAAACCTAAATTAGAGCTCTAAGCTGCCAACCACTATAGTTCAAGGCACTATCCCTTTGTTTCTCTTTTTTTGGGTTTTGTTATCAGTTATCACTATATTTTTCTGCTGTTTTTTAAAAGAATTATGTATCTTACATATTTAATATGTATGAATTTAAACTTCAAAGACTGCACATAATGGGTGTTTGGTTGGGGGAATTGATTTATCAAGATAATCTTTTCAATAGTAAATGATCTTGTGGGGTTTGGGGAATCACTGATTTCTCCAAGGAAAATGTGTTTAGTAGAAGCAGTGCTGACAGGGTAATTTCTCCAAAAAACATGCAACTCTCACAATCTTTTTGCTTTGCACATTATTAGCATGAACATATCACTGCAATGTCAGAAATCAGTTTGAAAATCAGCCCTATGCCAATTTGCAAAACTATTTGGGCATTGCTCGAAATCATGGAAATCAGCACTAACTGGTTCCTCTACTGATTTTTGGGGAATCATTATCATCAAATGGGATTTTTCACATGATTTACAGTATCAGCTGGCAGGTTTATAAATTGGGATTCTCAAATTGATTCCTCCAATCAAACATTCCCATAGTTTTCCAAATTTCTTGAATCATGTGCATATAATAGGTTCTATATATTATAGACAAACTTTAATTGTTGTATGTGGCTATGTGCATTTGCATCATTAAGATAGCTAGTCTGTAGATTACTATTAGTTAGAAGAAGAATTTCACAGATATCTTTAGAAAATACTTAACAATGGCCTGCTATTCTCTCTCAAATTTTATCCTATCTATCTCTCTGACTTCTTTACACGAATTCCCAGTTCAAGGTGGTAGACCTGACGCCCTTGCAAATTCTGTGTAGAGGTCTAGAGATGTCAGCAAAGGATTCTTCTATTATGTTTCTTCAATAATCTCCAAAGAGGAGTTCTGTCCTTGTTGTTTTCTCTTATGGTTCAAAAGGAAACCTTGCATTTTTCCCTTTCTTTTCTCAGCCTTCCACCTTTTTGCATACATCTTGTATAGTTTCTTCTCTCATTGTTATATACTTTTTTATATCTTTCTTTACTTTTTTCCTCTGGTAAAACTTGTTTCTTTTTTCCTAAAAAAAGAAAAATCTTTATTTCTGTGGCAGTATGGTTCACTACATTTAAGTTTATTAAGATGAGAAAACAATGGTCTGCTGGGTAGTACTGTGGTATCAATGTAGACTTGTGGACTGTCTGGTTCGACTAATCTTCTGTGCCAGCATTTTTGTATATTATTTTGTCAACCATTAAACTGCTATGGTTGAACATTACACAGCTTGCTAAAAAATACCATCCAGATGCAAATAAGAACAATCCTTCAGCAAAGAGGAAGTTTCAAGAAATAAGAGATGCCTATGAGGTTTGTGTTCAGGGTGTATTTGTATTTTTCTTTCCACTCCTGAATAGCATATTTATTGGTTTACAGTGGTGCTGGCATTTGTAATTTACTTTCTCTTTGATGGTTTAGCTGCATCCCTTTGTTGTTGAAGGTAATTCCAGACTCTGCGAGACTCTGAACGGAGAGCACAGTATGATAGGGTAATCACTGCATTTCTTACTGTGCGTTTGCAAGTTTCATTGACCGCATCTTGTTTCTTCTTGTTTTGAGCCTCTTATCCATCATGTGCTCTATTTTTGCTGCCTGGGTGTCTTAGTAGTGGCCATAGGCTCATAGTTGTCAAGGTGTCACCTAGGTGCCTTGTCGTAATATTGTTAGTTTGTTTTTGTGGCTGCATATTATTACTATGTGTGTTAATACACCCTATCATATATTATATATTATGTTTGCTTTGTTTAAAGATTATACTATTAAGACATAAGTTGGATCAATTTAGGCCCATAAGTCTGTGCAATGTTATTTATAAATTAATTGCAAAAATTATTGCGAACAGATTAAAGCCAATTCTCGCCACATTAGCATCACCCTACCAATTGGCTTTTATCCGAAGTAGGCAAAGATCGGATAATATTTTAATAGGCTATGAGATTTTCCACACTATTAGAAGGAAAAAAAAAGGAAAAACTGGGCTAGTGGCATACAAAATTGATATGGAAAAGGCCTATGACAAACTCGATTGGAGCTATATAAGAGTGGTGTTGAACAAAACGGGTTTTCATGAAAAATGGATAAATAGGATTATGGAGTGTATAATAACGATCAACTTCCACCTATAAAAAAAGGGTCAGCTTCCAAGTACTTGTCAATGGTTCCCCAGGACAGATATTCAAACCAAACAGAGGAATAAGACAAGGTGACCCCCTATCCCCCTACATTATGCTTGGAAGCTCTAACCAACAGATTGAGAATCTATCAAGGGGTGAAAATGCAAACCTTGGGGTCAAAATTGCTAGGAGTGGCCCAACAATCCCAATTCTGCAATTTGTTGATGACTGCTTGATTTTTGCTAAAGTTAATATTGAAGCAAGCCATAGTGTCAAAATGGTTTTTCATAATTTTGCTATGCTTCAGGTCAAAGACCAAACTTTAAGAAATCTTCCATGTTTTTTTCTAAAAATACCTCAAATAGATTCCAAAGGATTGGCAAGAGTGACAGGTATTTTTTCGAAAAATACCTCAAATACATAATTTTGCTATTCTGATATAATAAACAAAGAGGAAAAATATTTAGGAACCCCTATCATTGAAAAGAGTAACAAAATCCAACTTGTGGAGGAAGTTTTTTGCAAAAAAATATGGTGTTATAAGTAATGGTTTCGATGCAGAAGCTTCGGTTGTCCTATGGCTGTGGGGTGTGGAGGGGAATCTCAAAAATTTTCATTCATTTTTGTAAAGGTTTGAGTTACAAGTTAGAAGATGGCAGGAGGCTGCGGTTCTGGCTTGATCTTTGGTGTGGTGATAGAAGTCTAAAAGAC
Organism: Nelumbo nucifera; assembly: GCF_055504915.1. Classification (NCBI taxonomy): domain Eukaryota; kingdom Viridiplantae; phylum Streptophyta; class Magnoliopsida; order Proteales; family Nelumbonaceae; genus Nelumbo; species Nelumbo nucifera. The sequence continues at coordinate 25,264,907 of NC_142654.1, forward strand.
TTGTTTCTGGCCCTTTTTAGTTTGGCGGAAACAGTGTTTTAAAAGGTGCCTAGGTGCTCATGCGAGGCACATACCTTAAAATGTGCCTCGCCTAGGCCCTAGGCGCAACACTTTCAAAAGGCATGCGATTGGTGCACCTCAATGTGTGCCTTTTTAAACTTTTGTGTTTTTTGTGTTTTTTTGAACCTAGTGGCTGGGCTTCGCTCGCTCACCGAAGCTTTGAGAACCTCATTTTTGGTAATGTTCATTCATTCATTCTAATAAAATATATTCTTAAAAGTAGGGGTGCAAATGGATTGGATCATGATCCAATCTGATCCTATTTGGTCGAATTTAGGTCGCCCCTGTTCGAATCTTCGGATCTGATAATATGATCCGATTAGAAATCGGATCGGATTCGGATCACCCCTATCCGATCTGATGTATATTATATATTTAGAAATATATATATATATATATATATATATAAAACATATATTTGTTATTTATTTATTTATAAATATATTTTTATAAAATTGTTATAGTATTTATTTTTTTATAAAAAAACATGTATATATGATGAAAATAATTAAAAAATACTTGGTATTTTTTTGTTTTTACTTTATTTAAATTAGTATATTAGTATATTTTATTTAATTTTTTAATAATTTATTAATTTTTAAAGAAAGCAAGTTGGATCGGATCAGATCCGAAGATCCGACTTACCGATAGTATTTGATTCAAATAGTGTCCTATCAGATCTGATTGGATCCGAGATGAACAGTGTCAAATCGGATTCAAATATATCCTGATTCGAATCCGATCTGATCCGTTTGCATCCCTACTTAAAAGGCAATTAAAATTATAAAATCATTATTTTTTGTGAGAATTAAAAATTTAAGACCCTAATATGGACTTATTTGGGCTTGCCTCGAGGGGCTTAGTACAAAGGCGGCTCGTAGGGGTGCAAATGAAGTCTGATCCTATATTTTTTTTTGATAAATGAAGATAATTTATTAAATCAGAATATAAGGCAATACAGGAAACCCATGAAGAGGCACGAGCTGTTACCTCTTCTAACAAAGTATTACATCAATTAAGAACCGGATAAGCAGAAATAAAATTACATAGCAGCCCAAAACAAATGATCCCTTGAAATCCCTTGCTTAGCTAGTCCATCCGCCAAGGAATTTGCTGATCTTTCTACCCAAAGAGAGGTAACTGTCATATTTCTTGTGAGCCAATTGACTTTCCTCAATAAATCTCTATATCACCACATAGCTGAAGCTGGCTTTGTCAGCCATCCCACAACAATTTTAGAATCTCCTTCAACTATCAAGTGTTGAACTCCTAACTGTTCAGCAATCTGGATGCCTTGTACAGCCGCTAAGATCTCTGCTCTATTTGAGTCTCTTATTCCCACAGGGCCTGAAAACAAAGCTAGGGTGTTGCTCTCTCTATCTCTCAGCACCCCTCCTATCCCTAAAGGGCCTGGGTTTCCTTGGCTACTACCATCAAAATTCAGCTTTGCCCAACCTTCAGGCGGAGGCTTCCACACTGCAGCTGCCTTGTCCCTCGTATGACTAGTGGCTACTGCTTTCCAGTTACTCCAAATGTCATCAAAGGAAAACGTATGAAAGAAGTCCAAAGTTCTTGGCCAATGAATGGCTGTAGTCAGTATACAATCCTCAACAGTTTGTAAGCTTCTTTCCTTTTCTTTGAACACCCTAGCATTCCTTTCTTCCCAAATTGTCCACAAGGCTGCTGCTCTAATACATCTCCACATTGTTTTTCTTTTTTTTGTAGGCCACACAAAAGAAGAAGGATCGAACAGCTGACTTAATTCTGAGGACAGATTCCACCTGCATCTAAACTCCAAATAGCACTAGAAAAGGAACAAGATACAAATAAGTGGGAGCTATCCTTACCACTAGCCTTGCAAAGTACACACCAGTTAGGGGACACGCACATGAAAGGCCTTTTCTTCTGCAAGCAATCCAGAGTATTGATCTTTCTTTAAAACACCTCCCAACAGAATATTATAATTTTAGGAGGAACAGGTCTGAACCAAATCTCCTTAGCAGGGAAACACAACTGTCCTATGGAGGGGCAAAGGGACTTAAAAAAGGAAGCACAAGTGAAAAAACCTTTTGGATGAGGGGACCATAGTCTCACATCCGAGCGAAGAGGGTCCAGAAAGACACCGCCAAGAAGAGACAACAATTCTGAAGAACTACTAAGTTCAACATCCCTCAAACCTCTCCTAAAACCAAAGTCCCAGCTTAAGGAAGAGGGTGAAGTAATAGAAGGAAGAAAATGAGAAACAGTTTTTTCCTTGTAAAGGGAAAGAGAATAGAGATCCGGGGAATTTGTCTTTAAGGGCAACGGTACCCACCCAAGTATCTTCCCAAAATAAAATAGAGTCGCCAGAGTTAACATCATACCTGACCATGTTGAGAAACTAAGGGAGGACACTCTGAATTGCTTTCCAAGGAGATGCCAACGTAGCTTGACATGATACACCCGTATCCCAACCATTTTCCTGTCTGTCATGTATACTAGCTATCACTTCATGCCACAATCTCTCCCTTTCTCTAGGCCACCTCCACAACCACTTCCCTAAGAGAGCTTTATTCTTTAGAGCTAACCTTCCTACTCCCGGGCCACCCTCTTCTTTTCTCCTACAAACTATTTCCCAATTGATTAGATGATCTTTCTTTCCCTCCTAGGCTCCCACAGAAAAGATCTCATTATCCTCTCCAACTTCTTAGCTTCCCTAATAAAAATCCTAAAGATAGAGAGAAAATAAACCGGTAAATTTGCTAGGGTAGCTCTCAATAAAGTCACTCGATCCCCTATGAAAATGTAGTTCTTTTTCCAAGAAGCTAATCTTTTCTCAAACTTTTCCAGAATTGGGGTCCAAAATCTACTCTCCTTTGGGTTAGCCCCTAGAGGGAGACTGCAAAGTTTCCAAGGGCCAAGAAGAAATGGGACAACCTAAACAATCCACCACAGACTACAAAGTCCTCTAATTCAAATTAACCCCTACCACATAACTCTTATCCAGGTTTATCTTCAAATCGGAGACATTCTCAAAGTTTTATAACAATGCTTTGAGATTCCTCACTTCCCGCCTGTCACCCCCTTCACAAAAAATTATGATATCATCAGCAAACTGCAGGTGGGTTACCCAGACATTTTTCCTTCCAATCCTCCAGCCTCTAACTTCCTCTTCCCTATCTGCTTTAGAGATTAATCTACTGTAGACATTTGCAACTAGGGTGAAAAGAAAAGGGGAGAGAGGGTCACCTTGTCTAAGGCCTCTACAAGCTGGGAAAAAGTCTTTCACCACCCCATTAACCAAAATGGAGTAATGTCAGGAACTAATACAACCCTTTACCCAATTGCACCATCTAGCTCCAAGCCCATAGCACCCTAGGACTTCTAGTAAAAAACTCCAATCCACAAGATCATAAGCCTTCTCCAAATCTAGTTTATAAACAAAACCTTGGGTTCCTGACTTTCTCATGTCCTCCATGCACTCATTTGCTATTAGGATCTGATCCATTATTTGCCTTCCTCGCACGAAAGCACCTTGTTCTTGACTGATGATGGAGGGTAGTACTACTTGGATTCTCAATGACAACACTTTAGCCCAGATTTTATAGATGCTTGTCACTTGATTTATTGGCCTATAGTCCTTAGGGTTCCTTGCATCTGCCTTCTTTGGGATTAGGGCTAGGAAAGTAGCATTGACTCCAGGGCTCACCGTTTTTTTATTTGCAAATTCTTGAAACACCCCAACAAGGTCTTCTTTGACCACATCCCAACAATCCTGATAGAAAGCCATTGTAAAGCCACGTGGACCAGGTGCTTTGGATCTATCCATTGAAAACACCGCCTGTCTGATCTCTTCTTCACTAAAGACCCTTTCTAACCAGTTTGCTTGTTCTTCAGACAATCTAGTCCACTCCAAGTCTTCCAAGGTTGGCCTATTATTCAATGGTTTCCTATAGATTGATTTGAAATGATCCACAAAACATCTTGCTATCTCATCTTGATTTGTGAGTTCCTCCCAATTCACCTCTAACTTAGCCACAAAATTTTTTCTTCTCCTCCCATTAGCCAATGCATGGAAAAATTTAGTATTTTCATCCCCTTCCTTAATCCATTTATGTCGCGACTTTTGCCTCTGCGAGATTTCCTCTCTCAAAAGGACCTCTTCTAGGTCCTTCTTTAGGTTTCCTCTCAAAACCCGTTCTTGCTCACTCAACATCCTTTGAGCTTCCTAGGAATCAAGTTCACTATTCTGGACATCATGTCAATTTTTTGCTCCTCTATCCTTCCAAAGTGTTCCTTATTCCACTCAATTTTGGATCTCAACCTTTTCAATTTTTTGTGGAATCTTACTCCCTTCCAATTCACTCCTCTTAATTTTTCTCTCCACCATTCCCCAATTAAGTGCACAAAATTCGGATGAGTTAACCACATATTCTTAAATCTAAAAGGCCGAGGACTAAAAGTTAAGGTTTGAGGACTTAGCTGAATAGGACAGTGATCAAAGGTGACTCTGGGTAAGGCTTTAGCCATCAAGTTCGTCCAATGGTTCTTCCACTCTTCAGTAAAGAGGAATCTGTCTAATTTCGAGCAAAGGGGGTTTTCTTGGAAATTAGACCATGTAAAATTGGCTTGTAAGAGGGGTAACTCCTTTAGACCACCATTATTAATGAAATCATTGAACTTCCTCATGCTGGTTGTAATTGTCCTTTGGGGGTTATTAGATTCGGTACAAAACCTAATTACATTAAAGTCCCCCCAAGACACCAAGGACCCTCCCACAGACCTCGTATGGCGTACAACTCTTCCCACATCTCATTCCTCTCTCTATACGAGTTTGGCCCATAGACATTGGGTAAGACCCAGGTGAAGCCATCCCCCACATTCCTAACCTTTAAGGACACAAAAAATCTTCCTATTAGCTCCTCCACTGATTCTACAGTATCCTCCCTCCATAAGGTTACTAGACCTCCAGAGGCTCCATAGGACGGCGCCGAAGTCCAACAAACTCCTCTTGATCTCCATACACGTCTGATCCATCTTCTATCCAATTCTGCCAGCTTGGTTTCCTACATCAAGACTATGTCCGGTTTCTCTCTCCTCAACAAATCTTTAATTGCCCTTCTCTTTCTTTCACTTCCCAAGCCTTTCAAATTCCAGCTAATGATCTTCATTAAGCACTTTTTCAAAAAAACCCCTTCTCAAAGACTCCACCTTACAACAAAGTCTTTCTTCTTTCTCCTCTCCCACTAAATTCAATATCACCCTCAATATCTGAAATCAATCTCTCCACTTCAGATCTCTTTTTCTTTTTTCTCCTATTGTTACCCTCAGTCTTCCTCATTAAGGCACTAGCTTCATTTATCCCCCCCCCCCCCCCCCCCCGATTAGAGCTCCTGTAATAGTCCTTTTCTTGAAAAGTTGTTACTCTCTCCCTTTGTTCTAATTTCTCCTCCCTCTCTTTATACTCCAACAACACGCAGATTCTCTCCCAAATTATCTCTAGTTCCTCCTGTCTCTCTTCCACTGCCATCTCACCTTCTCTCAGTTCGCACTCAGAGCTGCCAGTTTCTCTTCTCATCCCCCCCACTGGAACTTCCGCTCGGGATGCTGGTGTATCTGTTTCAAGCACAGATGGCACATTAGTAACCAAAACCGAATGGACAGCAGTACCTGTAATGTTTGAGACTGAGGGGATGACTTCCAAGGGAGAGGGATTCTCGTAAGGAGATGGGCCTAAAGCTGTTCCCTGTGACTGAGCTTGCGTGACAGAGTTTACACTGTCAATCAAAACCCTGTCTACTTTAATAGGTGAAAGACTCTTCCATTTCTGTACTAATGGACCGACTTCCTTTGCAGGTACAAGCGGCACCTGAACCGTAACCTTAGGCAACTGATCTTTAACCTTCACGACGTCTTCCTCAAACTTTGGTGCCTCGTCTTCTTCCTTGTTCTCTTAAAAAAGTACCTCTGTTCCCAGACTGTCTTCATCAAACACATTTCTTGAGCTGCTTAGGTCGATACTCCCTAAACATAGCGTGTCATCTGAATCAGTGGCACTGAAATCTTCCTTAGAATGAGAAAACAACTCCAGCCTCTCTAAATCCCTTTGTCTGATACACCTATGGTTTCTTTTTTCCGGCGACACCGTGTTCTTCTCCAGCGTGACCCATCGTAGTGAGTTCCCAGGTATAGGGAGATTCGAAGACCGCTGGTTTCGGCCTGTGGAGCTCAACGAAGATGATGATAGATGGTTGTTACCATCTATCGACGCCACTCTCCCCCTCACCTGCCTACTTAAAGGTGCATCGGGTCCCTTAGATGGGCTTTTTAATTTCGGCCCAAATCTCATTTTAATATGAGACTCCCCTTGTCCCACCTTAGACAGGCCCACAATGGGCGGCCCACTACGAGTTTCCCCCACTCTTCTATAAGTTGGCCCGATTTTCTTGGGCCCACTCCTATTTACCTGGACAAGATTGGGGAAAGACTGGGCCCTATTGATGAGGTCTGACTTTTCAACTCCCCTACTCCCTTTTTCCTTTGATTCCAGAAGTTTTATTTGCCCCTTTTCACCATCTGTCCTGCGACCAGGTGTGCTTAATGCAGAACCTTTACTGCCATTAGTAGCAGCTAAAACATAAGATCTGTCAGACCTCCAGCTAATGTCTTGTGAAGCACGTCTCCGATTTTCCTTCTTCGGCAAGGCTTTTGAATTTCCAAAAGCTTGCTCTCCCTTTTTTGTGTAAGTGTCTAATTCTTGCAGATCTACCAATCCCCTTCTGCCACGTAATGCTTCTTCCGCAACCTCCCCATCTTCCTCCCTTCGAGCTTCCCTCCACTTTCCAGCTTCAATGGAGGAAGCCAACCAGACCGCCATGAAGGCTCCTTCCACTCTCAAGTTTACCTTCCTGGGAATTTCCTCCGGCTTTACTTCATTTAATAAGATAGCTGCAGACCTGAGGTCTCCCCAAAAAGCACCGGCCAGTCTTGCTCCACACAGTACTGCAATAGCTTCTGCAACTTCAACCTTCCAAAGATGGAAAGGTAGCCCAACCACATGCACTGTTACTCCATCCATTATCATGGATTCCTTTGAGTTTGACGAGGGAGACCATCTGAATATATTCACAGACCCCAGTTTATCTTGTAGACATACAGCCTCAAGATTTGGCTTGTTATCCAAAGGATCAAGTACCGCTTTGCACTCATTAAACGGGGTTAATACTATGTAGTCTTCATCTTCAGCTGTTTTGTCACCAAATCAGCAATCTCCTCCCAACTTCTCCCTGGTCTGTCAACTTCAACAATCAGTTTGTTTGCCCAATCTCTTTTTTGCTCCGATACCATTATGGCCGCTCTATTTCCATCCTGCACCAAGGTAGAAACCATTCGGTTAGGGGGTTCAGGATTCACTGCTGTTTTCGAGTAAACCTTTTTTTCCACCTGATCCAAACCTTTCTCCTTTTCCATTTTCGTTCTTGATAGAAACTCTCACAAGACTTTGACGATTTCAGTCCACCCTTGGCTCTTTCTTCATTCTGGTGCACAGACCATTTGCTTCCTATTGTTACCAAAATGCTCTGTAAGTGCTATGAAACAACCCTTGTGATTTTTCCTGCATTCCACCTCATACCTCCATCCCATCTCTGTTATGAATTCTTTCCAACATCTCTCCTTTCCCTTTGCACTTGCTGCATCTACAAAGTTTAGGAACCATTCTACCATGTTTAGTCCTACCAACAACACCGTAGCCAGCTTAGCTTCCCTGATTTTCAAGCTAGTCTGCCCTCTTGAGTTTTAGTCCCTCTAGTAGAAAGTTCTTCGCCTTCACCTTGAGATACTTCCTCCATCTGTTGGCTTCCACAAACTTCTTCTCCTCCATCTTCTCCCCTTTGTCACCAAACAAAAGAGTGTTCTTCCACAATCCCAGCTTTCACGTCCTCCTGATTTAAGTCTGATCCTATATTCTTGGGTTCAGATAACTGCATTTTGGATCTTTGGATCGGATAATAGGATCTGGTCAGAAATCAGCTTGAATTTGGATCACCCTTATCCGATCTGAGAAGATCTGATCCAATATATATATATTATTTATTTATTTATATAAATATATATAACACATATATATGTTATTTATTTATTTATAAATATATTATTTATATTGCATTTTTGTAAATTTGTTATATGATTTTTTTTTTATAAAAAACATGTATATATACGATCAAAATGGTTGAAAAGATACTTTTATTTTTTTTGCTTTTCTTTATTTAAATTGCTATATTTTATTTTTTCTTTTAATAATTTATTATTTTTTTAAAATAAATTGGACCGGATCAGATCCGAATATCCGATTGCCTCATCGGATTCAAATTCAAATCCATGTTTATGAGATCCGATCGGATCAGTTCTGCAATTAAAAGTGTTGGATCGGATTTGGATATACCCTGATTCGAATCCGATCTGATCCATTTGCATCCCTAGCTGCTTGTAGAATCAAGAATGCAAGATGTTTTACTCACATTAGCCATTTGAAGTAATGCAATTAAGGAAAAAAGATATTGTGGGTTTTACATGCTTGAAAATGTTTTATATGTTTGATTTTATATTCTTAAAATTTCATTTGAGTGCACTTTACATGTTATGTTTATGTATTTTAATTTTAGATAATAGTTTTTTTTTGGGATTTTTTGTATTTCTGCACTTTGCTTCATAAAGGTGCACACCTTACCTTGCACTTTGCGCCTCAGGCGCAAATTGTCCCTTGCGCTTTTTTGTGCCTTGCACTTTTAAAACACTCGGCGGAAAATAAAGAGGCCACAGTGGCCGAGTTTTTTGTGGTGGAAGGTAATAGTTTCTGCTGGTGTTCTTCTTTTAGAAGGAATTTTAATGACTGGGAGCTTGGAATGATTTCAGATTTGTTGGCCTTCCACCAGAATCATCTCCCAAATTTGGAGTCCCAGGATTCAAGAGTTGGAGCTGGAACCATTCAGGTGTTTTCACTGTTAAATTCTTTTATTTAGTCCTAGTGGGTGAACCCAGGAAGTCTTTTCCTAGCAAAGTAATCTGGAGGTCTGCAACTCCATCAAATGTAAAGTTTTTTTTCCTTGGGTTACTTCCTTGGAGAAGTGCCTCACTAAAGATATGCTTTGGGAGAAGGGTTTTAGCATTACAAGAGAAGGAAAGTCGTCAAGAGAAAGTATCCAGGGCTTAGCAGACCAAATTTTAAAAGGAGTGGATTAACAGAAAGAAGAATTTCGAATGTGGCCAGAGAAAGAAAAGGAGAAAGATGGATTTGGATGATCCCCAAGTTTGACAAGAATGGTAGGAAGGGGATAGTGGGTGGAACAGGAATGACTTTTGACGAGCACCCATATACTCCTGTGACTGGTGAGACCGGGCATTTTCTTCAGGCCAGTAGGGATCTTGATGGGATTTGTGGTTCCTCCAAGCCCTGGGTTACTGTTGTGATGCCCCTAGAGGCTAGATGTGAATCTGGAAAATCAGATTCGACGACATCAAAAACTCTTGTCTCTGTGGAATCAGAGAGGTTGAAAGTGCTGATGCCGAGCTGGAAAATGAAGGTGAGGTTACAGGAAAGGAAGTGTCAGCTGGTGAAGAATCCCTTGAAGGACAAGGTCAAAACCTTGTAGAGGATAGTCAGCTTTACGAGGAGGTAAAGGTTGGAAGGGTGGGTGTCGACTTGGGTAGAGGGAGCAATCTTGAGGAGAAGGAGGAGGAACAAACTAATGAGAAGACCAATAAGAAGCTACGTAATTTGAGAAACCATAACATCGTTCATGTGATGAAGAATTTTTTCAAGGCTAAAACTCGGCTTGGCGGGGCAGGACCTACAAAAAAATACAAATGGGTGTACAAGAGGAAAAGAGTGAGAGACAATGGGTCATCTGATACAGTTCATAGGGAGGCAACACAGCAAATTAAGTCTTCGATCCTCCAGACGAAGGAACATCAGGAAAGTGAGCTGAGTGGGGTCAAGCATAACTCTGGTGTGAACAGGCTGCTGCAAAGTAGTGGTATTATTGACAGAGATTCAGGTGGCGTAGCTCTCCAGAAATTAGTGGAGAGAGAGGTTACGATCGGGAAATGTCTGGGTCTGTGTTTCTGGGGTGGGGGTGAGGGGTTTGCTAGGAGGGCCTTTGAAGAATTTGAAAAAAGAAAAAAAGGAAGAGAAATTGAAGAAAAAAATTCACTCGGTAGGAAGCAAAGGATGGGATGAGGATGTCTCAGACCAGAAGATATTCTCACGGATGAAGATTGAAGGGGGCCGATTCAGGGAGAGGTTTTTGATGTGGGTCAGTTGTCGATTTGGTGATCCTTGTTGTTTTTTTTTGAGGATCTGTTTTGGGTATGTTCAGGGCATTTGCTTGGCTTTAGTTGGGTGTTCTTGTTTGTAAGCTATGGGTTCTTTGGTTTATTTTGGGTACATGAGGGTGTTTTTGCTCTTTGGTGATATCTTATCACCTCTGTTGTATTTCATCTCTTTTTTATTTTAATAAAGTTTTTTTCTTTATCCTTCGGAAAAAAATTACAGAGCTGCTGTGCTCCCTTCGCAGGTTGTCAGTATGACTAATAAAGGGAAGGTTTGTTGGTTGCCCATTCCCTTGGCAATCTGGTTTGAGAGAAACTGCAGATTTTTTGAGCAGAAAATCTCATAGGAAGGAGGAAGCAAAAGTCATCAACAGGGCAGTTGGACTTCTCAGAGATTGGTTGTCTATTCAAAACACTTTTAAGGATGACACTTTGGATGTTTCTTTTCTGAGAGTGAATTTATTTTGAGGTCCTTTTTTTGGCTTTTACATGTATCGATACTCTTTGTACAGCAGACCTTTTCATCAAGTTAACACATTATACTTTTTCTCCAAAAAAAAATCCTTATCATTGGGCGGAAGAGTTACCTTACTAAAAGCGGTAATAGGTAATATTGCCCAATATCAAATGAGTATGTTTGGAATCCCCAAGTAAACCACAAAGGAACTGGATAAATTACAAAGGGGATTTTTGTGGGGCACAAAATAAAATATTAAAACTTTTGCTCTTAGAACTGGGATACTGTCTGTACTGATAAAAGATAAGGTGGGTTGGGAGTTAGGAAAATATACCAAGTTAATCAGGAAAATTTAATGAAATTAGGATAGAAAACTTTAAATGAAAATGATAATCTGTGGGTCCAAGTAATCCAGGGCAAATATCTAAAACAAGAGGAATTCCTAGACAAAAACTTTAAATGAAAATGATAATCTGTGGGTCCAAGTAATCCAGGGCAAATATCTAAAACAAGAGGAATTCCTAGACAAAAACTTTAAATGAAAATGATAATCTGTGGGTCCAAGTAATCCAGGGCAAATATCTAAAACAAGAGGAATTCCTAGACAATGAAGCTCCATAGTCAGCTTCTTGGTCATGGAAAAAAAATCAATCAACAAAAAAGTCCTGTTAAAAAAGGGATGTTGGTAATGGGAGAAAATGCAACTTTTGGTTGGATAACTGGATTGGCCCATGAAGCTTTAATCAAAAAGTCATTGGCTACATAAACAAACAAACAAAAAAAAAAATGCTGGGACCAATCCAAGTTAAGGGAAAATTGCCCCCCAAGATATATTAGACAAAATAATGGCAAATCATATCCCAATGGAGGAGAGGGAAGATAGGAAAGTTTGAGGCGATTGTACAAACAGAAATATCACAGTTAAATTGGCCTACAACAGTTTAAGAGAGGAAGGAAGAATTGACTATTAATTCTATCAAGAAAGCCAGGATAAACGTTTGTCAAGAAAATATTAAAATTTTCCTCTGGCTGTTACTGTTGAATAGAATTCCATCAAAGAAACTTTCATCAGAAAAAGAGGATTAAATGTTAATAGTGACTGCCTGTTTTGTGGTGAAGAAGAAGGTCCAGACCACATATAAGAAATTGTCAACTGGCTAGGCAAGTGTGAAGCTTATTGGATCAGCAAGCAGAAAAAGCTTTTTACAGATTATTGGAGTTTTAGTGGCTGGTGGTACCAATGATGGAAGAAAGAGTTGAAGGAGCTATTCCATGGTTCTGGGAAAAAATAACTTACACCTGATATTTATGGAAAAACAGAAATGAAAAAATTTTCAAAATGGAAACTTGATTGGTTTGGTAGTACTACAATCACTGTAGCAGAGATGAGAGCTGCCCTCAAAGCGCACAAAATTACCACGTTCTTCCCATCCTCACACATCATAATGGAAGGTGACTCTCTACTCTCTTGTAACAATTAAGGCACTCAATGGTGACCTTCCTCCTTGGAGATGCAATCAGATCATTCAGGATTGCAGAAGACTTGTTTGAGTCTTGCACATGCCAACAAGGTACAACCACATGTACAGAGGACATTTTGCTGCGGACTGACTCCCCAACAAAGGACTAGAGCAAGAAACTACTTTTTCTCATAATTTTCCTTGGGATTTTAATTTATTACTTTTCTTGACTCAGCAGGGAGGGTTATCCCCCACCTCCTGTAGTTGCTTTCCTCTTGTATAAAAAAAATGATCCAAGGGTAAAGAGTTTTAACATTACAGACCTGCTATCTCTCTCTCTCTCTCATTAAATAGAAAAAGAGATGTCTTTCTCCCCCGCTTCCTGTAGTTGCTAATGGTTTTCTATGCTCTATTGAATAATTATTATGTTATAATGTTGTGTTTGAAATTTCAAATTTAATTGATTTGAAACACCATTGCCTTTTGCATATGATGATTTGTTATTTTTTTGAGAGGAAAACTAATGTTATCAGTAAAGAGCATTGCTGCTTTTTCAATTTATTTAAATGTATATTGATTGGTATGTATAATTGGGAAACTAACCTAGGATTTAGTTTTTGCATTGTAAAATTGTATTGCCTAGGCAACAAAGCACTCCACTGTTGCCTAGAATCATCAAGATGCCTTGACAACTATCTTTGGTAGACTGGTAGTGACAATATTGTATTTAACTAATAATATGAACCTTTATTAATTCTGTTATCAGAAATTTTTTCTTCATTCAATAAAAATATATACAAGTTTGAGATATTTTCTCTTTATTCCATTATCTTTTGAAGGTGCGCACTAGAGGTTCAGGGGAAGGTGAATATGCTGCTGCAGATGCAGAGGACATGAACTATTCTTATCAAGGCCATTTCTCTGATTCTTTCCATAAAATTTTCTCTGAGGTATCTCCTGTTTATCTGGTTTTGGTACTTCATTTCAATAGTCTCTCTCTTTTCTGTTTTACTGGGAATGGAATCTGTAATAACCCTACTGTTGATATTCAGTTCTTTAAAGATGAAGCAGAAAACTTTGCCACAGACATACAGGTTGACTCCCTCCCTGCCAGATTGAGTGTAAAAAGGTTTTTTAAATTTTCTCTATGTTTGTTTGGAAGCTAAGCTCATTTTTTCTTTCCTGGATTTTTATAGGTGGATCTGCATCTCTCTTTTTCTGAAGCTGCTAAAGGCTGCATAAAAGATCTGTCTTTTAACGCACGTGTCCCCTGTGATTCCTGCAGTGAGTAAAATCTGATTCCATGGAAGTACATGCACTTCTTTCTTTTGTTTGATTTTTACCCTATATTCTATTACTTTAGCTTGGCTTTTCAAGGAGAATTTATTTGGTCAGCTGTTACTGGTAGTATTGCATGAGCTTAGTTATGCAGATGTTGAATCAGGGGGAAACCATTGATGAAGAAATAAAGTTTCTTTAGATTCCTGCATCAATGTAATTTTATAATTTGGGTATTTCACATTTTGATACATGTACATATATGTGTATAGATATGTATAAACATGTATTTTATCAAAAAATAATGTATATTTATGTTTTACATGTAATACATGAAATATTTTATATCTAATTTATGTTTTTAATTTCAGTTTTAAATTTTTTTTTGTAAAAAAATTAAAATTTGCAATTTGAGGCCAAAAAAGTTTTTTTTGGGAAAAAATAATGGGGCAAGGCGCCTATGCAACCTGCGACCTGGTCACCGAGTTGAATGGGTCAACGGCCCAACTGTTCGGGTCAGATGGGTTTTGACGAAGTCAACATTTTTTTTAACCTTCTCTGGGTTTTACTCAAACCGGACCCGGAATCTTGATTGGGTGACGGTTTGAGCGGTTCAACTGGTTGGGTCAACAGCGGGTTGAAAACATTGCTCTAGTGTATTGGTATCTTAGGGGTAGGGTTAATGTTTTAAAGGGCCATTATAATTAAAACAGTCTTATGATAGAGTTTTAGTATTTTGAAATGTTGAAGTTGCAATTACTACCAAAAAAAAAAAGAAGTTGCAATGATGTTACTTTTCTTTCAGCTCTTACTTTCAGGGATCAAAGCCTGTCAATTTTGTGTGATTTGGTGTCATTAGATAGGTCTGTTGAGTTTTCTATTTTTTGGATCTATCTTTGACTTGTTTTTGATTTGCCAATTTTGGGCTTGTTTTCCTATGTTCTATGCACTCTCCAACTACAGGGCCGAACCCATCACTAAGTTTGTGGTTTTCTCCTCATTGGGGGTTAAATTGTGACTTTAGGTTCCAAAGGGGCCATCGGGAGATGGAGTATGAATCTCTCATCCTTCTTTTGGCCAAGGCTTGATTCAGTTTTTTGGACCAAAATATAGAGGACACTAAGGGCCTGTTTGGCAAGTCTTTTTGAGAAGATCTTCTTGTGGCTCTAACAGTCAATAGACGCATTGAGCTTTTGACATAAGATTTGGGCAGCCTGAAGACCGTTTGGCTGACGCGCATCTTTCCATGCGTCGTTTCGGGTCTTTCTGCACGATATTAAAACGTGGAAGATGCGGGGAGCTTCATTTAGAGCTTCCCAAAATCAGCCCAAAATGGGCTTCCTGTGTCTTTTCGGCGCCCTGTCTTTTGGTGGCGAGATCTTCCGCGTGCCAAACGGGAATAGACTGATTTTCGGTCTTCCTGGCTTGTAAGCAGCCAAAAGACCGTGTAGAAAGACACACCAAACGGGGCCTAAAGTTTGGTCAATCACTCCAGATGGATTGTTTACTTGTGCCGCTTTCTTTAATAGATGAGTACAACCTATTACTTTGGAGGTGAACTTCCCCGGTGAAAGAAATTTGGAGTAGCGAATAAAATTCAGGCCCTCTGTTAGGAGGTTTTCCTTTGAAAGATAAACATCTGTGACTTGTTGCAGAAAAGGAGGCCAAACAAATGCCTTTCCCCTCATATGTGTATCCTTTGCAAAGGAAGTGGTAAATCTATTTCCCATATCTTTATTTCCTGCTCTTTTGTGCTTTGTATTTGGGAGCATCTTTGTTCTCTCTTTGGGTGCAGATGGATTCCCCCCTAGGATGTGGTTGGTCTCTTAGATCGAAACTTCTTGAGACAGCCAAAAAAAAGAGGAAGGATGTTGTAGAGAGCAGTAAGGGTGGCTTTGATTTGGACCATATGGGAAGAAAGGAATGGAAGGATATTCAATCAGGTGTCAGAAGAGTAGATCTGAAATGGAAGCTTACACGGTTCTAGGGAAAGGGGTTAGGATTGGCAAGCTAATAGAATCTGGTGACAAGGAGTGGCAGAAGAAATTTGTGATTGAAACTTATAACCAACCAAAGGATTGGAAAAAGGTTGCAGAAGGTATATTACGAGGGCTGAAATTGAAGGGGGTGATAGTCATTACTTCCTTTGCAAGTTGTAAGGCCTTGGTAGCAATGGTAGAGGATAAAGTCGAAATATCGGCAATGAATATTCAGGCGGAGGATGGTGCAGTCACAGTCTTGAATTGATGTGCAAATGCAAACATCAAAGAGGTAGGAGTGGAGGATGAAGTTATTGTAAGATTACTTAGGTTGCCATTTCACCTCTAGAGGGAAGTCTTTGACCTGCATATGTAATGCTTACTTAGATGGGGTGTTTGCCTTTGAACTCCAATCAGCAACGGTGAAGCTTGGTGGGGCGAAACCTGAAGTCATTCCTAGAAGAGTTGACACCTTTTCAAACAGGAGGTCCTGCCCTATTTGGATTGCATCACTGAGATGGGATGTTTTCCTTTGACCTAAAAATGCTTTTTGGGTAGGTTTTTTATATATATTTTTTATTAAAGAAAGAGGCTTTGAACCCAAAAGATACGATACGATATGCTCGACACGGGGTGTGTTGTATCGAAATTTTGATCCTTGCCTCCAATTGACAATGGTGAAGCTTGGTGGGGTGAAACCTGAAGACATTCCTAGAAGAGTTGATGCCTTTGCAAACGGGAGATCCTGTCCTATTTGGATTGCAACTTCCATGGAAGCTTCTTTGTGGAAGGAAGCTTGCATGGAGGAAGATGAAAGGACAAAAAGTGGTTGCTTATGTGGCATTCAAGAAGCCATTGGGCCAAAAGGTAATGAGACATACTTGAAAGTGGCTAAACAAAGGCTAGAGGATGGAAAAGGAAAGGAACAGATAGAAAGTTACATTGAAAGGGGTAGAAGTTGAGAAAGACCTATTGTTAAGCACTAACAGGTGGAGTTAATGCACCTAAGCACATGCAAGAGGTCCAAGTTTTGAAGGAGAAGTCTAAAAGAGCGTATGAGGAGAAGGGGCTGGGTCAGGCCACTGGTTCAAGTCAGGATGTTGAATTGGACCAAGCTAATCTGCATGATGGCTCAAGTGGTCATGTGGGAGGAAGTTCGAATGGCTTGATTGGGCCCATTGCGGTGAACCCAATTACCCAAAGATGATGGGCTGGGTAAAGAACTTGGGTCAGCTGCTAGTAACCCATCAGATAAAGATGAGGCACATAGGTTTTTTAGACAAGCACATGGCTGGCTAGGGATGGGCATTACTTTTTTTTTGTTGATGGGAAACAATAACTTTCATTAATAATAATAATAAGATTGTTGAAACATAACTTACTACATTATTCTTCCTCTTCCTTCCATTTGCCGGGCTATGAAAAAAACTTGTATTACCATCTCCTTTCTTCAACCATTTACATCTTGATTTTTGTCTCCAACTTATTTCTTCCTTTCTAAGGATTTCCTCCAGTTCATGTTTCAATCTCCATCTCCCTTCCCTTTCTGCTGCCCTCAATCTTCCCCTTGCTTCAGCTATCTAATTCTTGAACCCTTTTGGTGACAGTTTTCTTTTTTCTTCAACTCTACCGAATTCCTCTTTATTCCATTCTTTGATCCTAGCTTTCAACTTTTGTAGCTTCTTATAGAATCTGTAGCCTTTCCATCTAAAAGCTACTTGGTCCTCATCCCACCATTCTTTTACTTTCCTTTTAAATTCCGGGTCTAGCAGCCACATGCTCGCAAATCTGAACAGGCAAAGTCCTCCTCCCAACCTTTCTTGGGATGGTTAGCAGCCACATGATGGATGTTACTTCTGGTCATCATCTTCCTTTTCAATCAGAGCTTGGTGAGCGGATTTGAGACTGTTTGCAAATAAGAACTTGTCAGTTGGTCTTCAGGGAGCTGAGGAAGATAGGAACAAGGGGTTTGCAACTGAGGTTTTGGGTGAGCCACAGGTTTCTCTAGTAGGCAGTGGGTTGCAACAGGTTGGTGAAGAAAACAGGAAAGGATTTGATTCAGTTGTCACGGGTGGAAGGGAAAAAGTTATGGAGTGGTTGGAAGGAAAGGGAAGAGGTGGAGAGGGCTTTAAGGAAGGGTGTAAGTTTTGTTGAGGATAGCTCAGTGAAGTAGTAGGAAAAGGATGGTTTAGTAAAGGAGTGGATGGAAGGGAAGAAATTGAAGATATTGGGATTAAAGGAACAAAGGTCTACCAAAGAAAAAGAATCTATAGAATGAAACCTCTTGATGAAGATTTGGAGGCTGAAAATGACGAGGAGGAAGATGTGATTATGCTGGATGAAGCACATGAAGCTGAATGGAAGTTGATATGGAAACAGTTGTTAGCAGAGGTAAAACACTGAGCTTATTTTTCTTGGATGGAGAGGAATTTGCAAGGAAAGCCTTTAAAAAGTGGAAGAAAATTCTGGTGGGCTTTTGAAGAATAGCGAGAAGGACATTTCAAATCTTGTTGGAGGACTGAGGGCTGCGGTATGCTGGTCTTTATGGGAAGAAAGAAACTCCGGGATTTTCTCAGAAGTAGAGAGAGGTGCTGAAGAACTGAGGACTCTAATCCATATAAGGGTTGTACAGTGGCTGAAATCCTTAGAGGTATTCAAAGATTACACAGTGGATGACATGTTGAGGAAGTGGGGTGAGGTTACTAACTGTACCCAGACCAAAACAGCAATGAGTGTGTCTTGGACCCTCCACCTGCTGGATTCCTAAAACTAAACTTTGATGGGAGTAGTAGAGTGAATCCTGGACACTCAGGGATTGGGGGTGTTTTTAGGGATGAGAATGGGGTTGTTTCTGCCTTGTTCTCAGGCCCAATTGGAGTGGGTGACTGCCTCAGAGCTGAGATCTGTGCAGTTATGGAAGGAGTCCAGAAAGATAGGGAGATGAATATCAGAAAACTCATAGATGAAGTGGACTCGGAGGTGGTGGTAGGGTGGTTGAATAAAGAAAACAGTGGCTTATGGAATTACAGCAATGTGAGGAGGAAATTCAAGTGGCTGGTTCAAGAGATGGAAGTTAAGATTAGTTGGGTTAAAAGATCAGCTAATTCTTTTGCTGATGAGTTAGCTAAACAAGGGGTGGAGAGGGAATCAATGTTTTGGGCTCAGATGTAATTTTATTTTTTCTCTTTTCTTTTCTTGGGGGCTCAAGCTGTAATTGGAAGATAAGAAAGTTTGTCTTCTTTGTAATTATTCTTATGATTAATTAATGAACTTGTTATTGATCAAAAAACATTTTTTTCTACAGCTGTAGAGGTGAAGGAAGATAGATCTCCGAGTGAAGCAAGGCTTGTGCAAAAGAAGAGCGTCGAATTGACAGCGGAGAAAATGTTTGAGAAGGACACAGTCTTAGAGTTAGAAAGAATTAATTATAAATCATGGGGAGAGGAAGAATAGTAAGGTCCTTCCTAACACAGTTAAAAGATTTAGACACCAAAAAAATAACCTAACTATGCCAGTTTGAAAGATGCTTGCTAGATTGAAGGGAGCTTATCTTGGGTTGGAATTAACAAGAGGGTAAAGAAGACAAGAAAAGCTTTCAAGAAAAAAAAAAGAGGTTATTAACTCAATCGTTGAAGGTTTGGAGTGTGTTTGGTTTCTTTATTTGTGAATGGGGCTATGTTTGGGTGGAATTCTAGGTTCTGTTTTGGGGGAAGGTGAGATGGGGTGGCTTCGGTTGTGTTCTAACTTGTATACTTTTGGTCTCGGTTGTGGATAGCTTCATTTTTTTTTTTCTTTTTTTTTTCCCCCAGTTGGGTATTGGTTTGTGGCTGATGGTGGCTCTTTTGGTTGTTTGTGGGTGATATCTTATCAGTTATCACCTTCTTGTACTCCTTTTGTCTTTCTCAATATTTTTTCTTTATTTATCTTCAAAGAAAAAAGAAACTAAAAAAATAAAACAATAGTATATCGGTCACCTGAAAGCTCAATACACATGTTCAGGCGTATTGGGTGTATCGATACTTAGAACCATGGTCGTATACAGTTATACACAAAATGGTTGTACATGGTCTTTATTTGTCACTCTGTTTTTATACTAATAGAATACTAATTAAAAAAAAGTGGCAACTCTGAAACTAGAATCCTTTTTCTCAGACTTGTCAGCTGGGGATTTTACCAGCATACCAAGCAATGGGCCTTTATACCATGTATCTTTTCAGTTAGAACTTCCAAAATCTGATTGTCAAATAATGTCAACTTTTCAAGTCTAAAACATGGTGTTCATTTTTTTGGTAATGGATTTCATCTGGCCTTTCCTTTATCTTACACATGCTTATATCAGACTAGGTATGTTGTCATGCTTGACAGAGTTTGTGATCTCTTCTGTTAGAGCTATTATTGTTTTTTTTCACATCCTCGTTTATGTTGTGATGTAGATGGACATGGTTACCCAATTGGTGCCAAGCTCAGAGTATGCCCAACCTGTAAAGGCATTGGAAGAGTAAGTGCTTCAGATATCCTTGCTGGAAGTTCTTATCAATTGAAAAGTTAAATCTTTCTAGAGAGGTCCATTTTATGAGGACATCGTTTCTTTTCCCAATATGTAATGGAAGCATTTTATCTCTTTCAATTATTGTCATTCAGGTTACACTTCCTCCATTCACATCAACATGCAATTCTTGTAAAGGATCAGGTCAAATTATCAAGGTTAGCTACAAGCTTTGCTAATTCCAAGACACTTGATTTCTTTATGGAAAAATAGTATTTTTAATGTTTCTTTTTATTTTTTCTTCTTTGCTTCAGGAATATTGTACCACATGCAGAGGATCTGGGGTGGTTGAAGGTGTAAAGGAAGTTAAAGTAACAATCCCGGCAGGTTAGTTTCTATTTTTATTGTTTTCTTTGAAATGGGAATCAAAGCAGATTAATCCTTAAGCTGCAATCTGGTATCATTGACACTGTTTCTTTTTTGTTTTTTTGGGAGAAGGTCTCATTGATAATAATGTTACAGCATTTGAAAGTGTACTCAGTAATTACGTTGTATATTTGGTGCATGCCTTTTATTCTGGTTTATTCATTTGTGTGACATTGAGTTTCTCTTTTTTTGTTGACTTTGTTTTCTCAACCTCCTTTTCTACTATGGAAAACCTGACTAGGTTTAGTTCATATTAAACATCCAGAAAAGGAACCATATACATAATAAGATTGATGCAGGCGAACAAGACTTAAGTGATTCCTCATTTTTTCTACAATTTCTTTGATGGTGTAGGTGTGGACTATGGGGATACAATTCATGTACCAAAGGCTGGAAATAGTGGTGGACGGGGAGTTCAACCTGGAAGTCTATACATAAGATTAAAGGTGCAAGCTTCTCCTTATTTTTCATCTTATTTACTTTTTAGCTTTTATAGGATAGTTATCTATTTCATTAAATCTTGATATTGGTTCCTTATTACAGATGAGGCATTAGATTGAACATAGTCCTCTGTATTGGAGCAAGGTTTAGCTGAACGCTTTAGCTGTTCAGCGGGCTGTGGAACCAATGATAAGGTTCAACACCATTATTTAAATACATGGGGCCCACATCTTTACAGTGGGGCCCATGAATTTATCACTGGCATAGTGATGGAACCTCATCATTGGTTCCACAGCCCGCTGAACAGTTAAAGTGTTCAGCTAATCCGAATTCTCTGTATTGATGCTCTTGTGACCAAAGGCAATATTCTTGTCAGATAAACAACATTATGTGCCAGTGTACACAATCCTAGTAAGGAATTAAGGGGGCAATTATGATTTTAAAGATGATATTAAGTTTGCAATTGATAAAACAAAATTGTATATATTATTTTTTGTAATTTGAACATAAATTAGATTTCACAGTATGTTTAAATATCAATGGCCTATTTGGGTGAGTCCGGATGCCCAGCCCAGCTCACATAGAAGTGGGTTCAGGAAGATCAAAATGCTCTTATGCCTCTATCAGAACCTGGCCTGGACTGGTTCATGATTATCCTTAATCCCCATCCATTTGAATACTCTTAACAAATTAACTTCTAGGCAAGGTTTGGTGGTATTTCATTCTTTGTGTAAAGACGCTTGTTTCTCAATTGATCAGCAAACAATTGATTTCATTAATTTACTTAAAAAATATTACAAATTAATGGTGGTGCAGAATAATCCAGCCCTTTTACAATTTTCTAGCAAACCCGATTATGATTCTGCCCAAAAAAGTTGTTCCCTATACACTCCTTGCTTAGCTGATGAGTCAGCCATCCCATTTGCAGTTCTTTTTACCCATTTGAATGTGTCCCCCATGGCCCCATCTCCCTTGCTAAACTCTTGATCACTTTTATGATTTGCCTGTGGATCCATACCCCTGGATTGTTGTCACTCCTCCAAGAGATTATCAGCTTCCCCCTCTACCTCCACATGTTGAAGGCCAAGTTGTCAAATATTTTTTATGCTACAAGTGTAATATTTTGGTTGGGACAAGGAAAACTTATTGAATTTGAGACAAGGTTTTGTTTTCGTTGTCATTGGAAGTGAAGGCTTTTACATGGAATTAATTCAATTTTTGTGAAGGTTCAAAACCATGCTCATAGGAAAAGGCTTTCTTTCTTATTAATGGAATTTACCTGTTATTGATAAAAAAAGGCTTTGAGTCTAAGAAGGTTATATTCTTAATATATTTTTTTATTGCCAGAAAAAGGAAAACATAAGTATTTGAAAAGAAAATGTAGAGGTTTACAAGTAGTAAGAAGGATAGAAAATGAACATATCATTTTGTTTTTGATGAGCAACACTCCATAATAATGTTCCACCAACTCTTGTATTATCCCCTCAAAATTTCCCCAATCTATGATGCCCAAATATGGATACCAAAATTGACATGCATATTGGGAAGTGAGGCTACATTTCTCCATTTCTTTTGGTCCCAGACATCAATATGGGTATGGATATCTCATTTAATATGCTAATGTCATGCTTTTGTATCTAGGTTTTGAATCTAAGCGTCATTTCTTTATACTTTATCTTGTCAAATTTTAAATAAGTTTCTAGCATAAACAGATTTCTAGTATTATTTGTCCATTTTTGTATTTTAGAAGCCATGATTCCAAAAAATATACTCTGCAATTATCAACGCAAATATCTAGAATTGTAATTGGGTACATATCATTGTCAAATACTGGTATTCTAGGCATGCACTTGTATTTGCGTACAACATAGTTGTCAAGGTGACTAGGCGAGGCTAGGCGATCATGGGGCACCCAGGCGATGGAATCTGAACTAAACTATTTTTATAAGTTTGGGAACTAGGAAGGGAGTAGAGTAGGTTCGGCTGTTAAAAATAATAAGTGCAGGAAGCCAGTAACTAGGAAGGGAGGAGAATAGAGGAGTAGAAGGTGGAGGAGTATAGGGGCGGAGCCCCTGTTTTTTCGAAGAAAAAAGGAACTGAAGCTGGGCTGGAAGAGAAGCCCCTGTTTTTTCGAAAAAAAAAAGAGCACTGAAGCTGGATTTAGGCACCCGCCTAAGTCTCTGGGCGGTCGCCTAGTATACAAAACATAGGCGTTTTGGCAAGGCGATACTGTAAAACCGCCTAGTCGTTGCCTTGACAATTATGGCGTACAATAGGACCTATTAGCAAAGAGACACCATTTCCTTAAGATAGGAAGACAACGTCATCCCATTTAACAAGGAGCCCACAAAACAAAAACCTTCATTTTCCTAAAGACAACAATTTCTCAGTTGAAGAGATGTTCTATTTGGGTACCTGAACTCTCATAGGAGGCCAATCTCAAGCCTCACACTTGAGTATCCTAGCATACTCAGCAACTGCATTCTTATCAATGTTAATCCCTTATAAACTGCTCTTACTTGGATTGACTTTCATCCCTGAGATCCACTTGAATAACCACTCCTGGGTATGCAAACTCCTCACTACCTTGACACAAACTGTAAGTGGGAGCTTTCTGCTTAGAAGCTAAGAATTTTTGTTCATGTGATCTTGGTCTTTGCTAAAGTTCTGGTCTAGACCATGATCTTGAATAAATTAATTATGAGGTAAGGTGCATTTTATAAAGAGAATGCTGCGCAAACCCTCATTTCTAGGTGGTATGGTCTGTAATTTGGAATTAATCATTGTCCACTTTAGAAGATTTTGAACTAATGATAGAATTTGACTGTATGCCTAGTTACTTGAGAAATGGAAGTTACAATCTAATGTCTCCATGTCCTAGAAGTTGTATTTTTATGGAGTCTGTGGTTCTTAATCATTTTATTTTATTAACTTTACATTTCTATTGATTGGCAGGTTAAAAAAGATCCTGTTTTTGAAAGAGATGGAGCAGATATATATGTGGATTCTCATATCAGCTTTACACAAGTGAGTGATTCATGAATAATTTATACTTATCTCAGACTTAAAGTTGAAAACGTAACCAACTTGTATTCAATTTTCTTACTCATGGTGGAATTAAACCAATCTCCTTTCATCTTTTCTGCATTAGCCTAAGTAGATTTTGTAAACCATGAGGCCATTAATGGTGAAGAAGCTTCTAGTTTGTTTTTGTTAATTGTTTTAGTAAGTAGTGTAATGCATTAATAAAAGGAATAGCCTGTGGGTTCTTTTCCACAATGTTAAAAGATTGCATCGGTATGGTACTTTAATGCTCTTATAAATCTTATAAAGGTTCTATGTATCAGTAAGTTTTGAAGGCCTGTTGAAGGTAAATTATGCCCATGTCCACCTTTTTTGTTTGGAATGTGGGCATTATGTACCTCTGCATCCGATAATGCAATCAATCTATTTGTTATCCATAATGTTGGTTCGGCTGGTTTAGTGTTTATGTTAGTCATATTTGTGTCTTAAGTCCTTGGTTATTGGGCCTAAACTTGTTTAATGTTTTATTTGTCTAGGTGTCCCATCACTAATCAAGGGCATTCTAGTCCATTCATGTAACATTATTTTGTAAACATCTATATAAGATTGTTGGGCCGGCTGAAGTGTGCAAGCCGCCATTCTCAAATCTTCTCTTCTTCTTCTTCTTCTTCTTCTTCTTCTTCTTCGGCTGCTGTATTCCAGCAAACATGGTATCAGAGCACTAATCCATCTGTCTGGTTACAGCCGCCACTTTCCTACTCTTCTCTATTCCTTTTTTTTTCCTCTCTCTCTCTCTCCTATCTTGGCCACTGTGAAGAAACCCTAGGGCTGACCGTAGAACACAGCAAGGTCTGTATCTAGGGTTTCCCTTGGTTGTAGGGCCCAAGGGGAGTTTGTTCCAGAAGCCAATGCCCTACTATACACCTTGCAGCAGGTAGTAGCCATTCGACTGCTAAGAGAGATCTGTGTGGAACAGATCTAGGTGGAAGGACTGACTTCGACAGTCCTAGTACAGATCGTAAGGGTGATCACAGTCTACGACAGCAGAAGTCAAAGTCCAGCCTAGTCCAAAAGAGTTCAGCACAGTACAGAGGTGGTTGGTTCTTGGTTTCAGACCTGTTACGAGGGGTTCTCAGACTTGTAACAGCCTCGGTAAGTCTGAAATAGTGTTCTTTGTACTGAGTTTTCAATTGTGATCACTGTAAGAGGAAGGATATGTCTTCAATATCGGGAGAAGTGTCTTCTAGGGATAATAGAACCAGTGGGAGGTTTCCTAATTTGGAAAATCCAAATCTGCACAGCTTGCAGATCACCAGTGTATTGTTGGATGAATATAACTTTAGAGAATGGTCTGTTTCAGCCATGCTCTTCATTGCTTCCCGAGAACTTACGGGTTATTTAGATGGACAGAAGAAGGAACCTGAAGTGGGTAGTGTGGAGTACGCATTATGGCGTAAGGAAAATGCTACTGTTATGTCCTGGTTGCTTGCTTCGATGACTTTAAGAGTGGCCGGGACTGTTCAACACTTTCCCACTGCTGCTAAGATTTGGGAGAAAGTGTCTAAAACTTATGGACAGAGAAAGAACAATGGCAGATTTTATAGGCTAAACCAAGACATTGCTGCATTGAGACAAGGAGATATGATAGTTGCAACGTATTTTGCAACCCTAGAAGGACTATGGGGAGAGCTTGATCACCATCTTATTCTCGATTGGGAGAATGCAAAAGACAAGGAGAGGCATGATAAACAAATTGAAGAGGGTAGAGCCCTTAAATTCTTGGCTGGTTTAGACCCAATATATGAGAGCATAAGGTCTCAAATTTTGGGAAGGGATGAAATGCCAGATTTACACCATGTCTATTATCTAGTAAGGAATGAAGAGGTTAGGAGGAAAGAGATGCAAGTTGACACTCAAATATAGCTAGTTGAACATTTAGCCTTGATTTCTTCAAACCAAAAGGGGAGCAAGCATTCAGACAAGAGGCATCTTAAGTGCACTCATTGTGGAGGTGAAAGGCATGTAAAAGAGACTTGTTGGGTTCTTTATCCTCATCTGAAACCAGTTGCGTTAAGGAAAGACAAGAAGCCCCAGAAGAATCAAACAGCAAGTGGGAACCTTGTTACTAGTCACAGTGGTGATAACTCAAAGAACACATCTACAGTTACACCTTCTCCCATGGGACAGACTGCTAATTCGTCCACATCCGGGTCCTTGGGTTTCACTGCTGATGAGGTAGAGGTCCTTAGCTGGGCCTTAACCAGTTTAAGGACTAATTCCCTTACTTCCACCTCTCTTGCCAGATCAGGTATTGTCTCTGCTTATAGTGCAACTAGTTCTATAGACTCTATTTCTTGGATTATTGATTCTGGTGCAACTGACCACATGACACACATGTCCTCTTTATTTTCTTCTTACCAATTGATTTCTGGCCAAGATAAGATGAGAGTTGCCGACGATTCTCTCTCCACCATCTCTGGGAGACAAACACAAGATACAAGTGGAAGACAAACACACTTATCTTCCAAGAGTCACAAAGAACTTCAAGAAAGGAAAGAAGAAAATACAAAGATACAAGGACACTAACATTACAACTTAGCCCAAAACAAGGAATCCCTTTCTGCCCCTTGTTTTGCTAAACCGTCAACTAGGGAATTAGCTGATCTCTTAATCCAACATGTCTTAATTTCCATCTCCCGCACCAGCCATTTGAATTTCCTCTTCTCATTGTTATACTTCCAAAGATCATTTTGTTCTTTGGTCAGCCACCCTATCACCACCTCTGAATCCCCTTCAATTATAAGTTTCTTGATGTTCAATTCCTTGGCTTTCCGGGCTCCTTCCATAACTGCACATATCTCAGCTCTAAGGGAGTCACCCACTCCAATTGGGCCTGAGAACATAACAGAGATGACCCCATTTTCATCTCTAAAAACACCCCCAATCCCTGATTGTCCCGGGTTTCCTCTACTGCATCCATCAACGTTTAATTTCAAGAATCCACTAGGTGGGGGGGTCCAAGCCACACTCATTACTGACTGGGTCTGCGTGCAACTTGCAATTTCACCCCACTTCCTCAACATGTCATCCACAGTGTAATCTGTGAATATTTCAAGAGATTTCAGCCACTGTACCGCCCTAAACTGTATGATAGCCTTCAAATCTGCTGTCCCTCTCTGATTTTCTGAGAATATCCTGGAGTTCCTTTCTTCCCACAGTGTCCAACATACTGCAGCCTTTAGTCCTCTCCACATTGTCCTTCCCCTTTTTAATTGCCACCTGAAGGAGGGGGCGAAAAGGCCCTACATGTCTGATGGGGGATTCCAGCTGCATTCAAATAAGGAGAAAGCCCAATCCCACAATGACCTCGCGAAGTGGCACGACACCATTAGGTGAAAACCAGTCTCCCCATCTGCTTTACACAGAACTCACCACTGAGGTGACAAGCAAGTATTGAGTCTCTTCTTTTGGAGTAGATCACCAGTGTTGATTCTTTCCAGATAGGCTTCCCAACAAAAACTACCAACCCTAGGAGTATAGCTCTGCACCAAACCTCACCAATAGGAAAATGGGACAGGGTAGGACTGGTGGACTGACTTAAGACTTTGAAGAACGAAGCGCAAGAGAAAATGCCATTGGGGTTAGGTGTCCAAATTCTAGAATCCGCCCTAGTGGGGTCTAAGACAACGTTATCAAGAAGTGCAAGAAGGCTCGAAATACAGTCGAAGTCTGAATCCCTCAAATCCCTTCTTAGACCCAAGTTCCACTCAATCCCAGAAGTGGAAGAGGACAGGGTGGTGAAAGACGAGATCGGCTCATTTTTCAAATCAGAAAGAGCGTACAAAGACGGAAACTGATCCTTTAGAGGGGCGCTCCCCACCCAGGTTTGTTCCCAAAATTTTATGGAGGTACCGGAATTCAAGTCATACCTAATATTAGGAATGAAAACTGGAAGCATGTCATGAATGGCTTTCCAAGGAGAGTTGCTTGTGATCCTAGCTCTGATTTCAGCGTCCCATCCGTTGTGCTCCAGCCCATGAATACTTGCCACTATTCTAGCCCATAGCTTCTCCTTCTCCATAGGAAACCTCCACAACCACTTTCCCATCAGAGTCATATTCCTTCTCCTAATACTCCCAAGCCCCAAACCACCACACGACTTACTCCTGCACACTATTTCCCAGCTAACTCTATGATCCCTCTTCTCTTCTTCCGGCTCCCACAGGAAATCTCTCATTAACTTCTCTAATTTGTTAGCAATCTTCACTGGGATTTTAAACACCAACATGAAGAAGATGTGTAAGTTAGCAAGCGTGGCCTTAATTAATGTAATTCTCCTGCCAAGAGAGAGGTATTTCTTTTTCCAGGATACCAATCTTTTTTCAAACCTTTCCATCACCGGGTTCCAGAAGCTCTCTCTCTTGGGATTATCACCTAATGGTAATCCTAAATAGTTAGAGGCCTCCCCGTGACTTCACACCCCAACACTTCAGCACTCTCCCTGATCTCTCCCTTCTCCAAATTCACCCCCACTACACAGCTTTTCCCAAGGTTAACCTTCAAATTGGACAGTTGCTCAAGCAGTTGTATCACCGACTTTAAATTCCTGATAAACCTCACATTACCACCTTCACAAAACAGAATCGTGTCATCAGCAAACTGTAAATGTGTGAGGGGGGTTTCCATCCTCCCAACCCTCCAGCCTCTAATGAGCCCCCTAGAATCTTCTCTATGAATCAATTTCCCCAAAACCTCCGCAATTAAAATGAACAAGAAAGGAGAAAGGGGGTCTCCTTGTCTTATACCCCTACTGGCTGGAAAGAAATCTACCACTGTCCCGTTCACTAGCACTGAATAATGAGAATTCCGGACACAGCCCATGATCCACTTACACCATCTAGCCCCAAACCCGAATTTGGTTAAAACTTTCCTCAAGAACTCTCAGTCCACCAAGTCATAAGCCTTTTCCAAGTCCAACTTACAGACCTCTCCCTTCTTCTTATCCCTCTTAAAGTTCTCCACACTCTCATTAGCAGTTAAAATCTGGTTTGTAATTTGTCTTCCACTCACAAAAGCTCCTTGATAGTGTTCAATGATATCCGGCATTACCTTCTTCAGCCTCAAAGACAACACTTTTGCAATGATCTTGTACAAGCTATTCACCAAGCTTATTGGCCTAAAATCCTTCGGGTGGGATGCATCTTTCTTTTTGGGAATTAAGGCTATAAATGTAGAGTTCACACCCGGATTGACAATTCCTCTCCTGAAAAACTCCTCAAACACCCGCAAGAGATCATCTTTCAAAATATCCCAACAATCCTGATAAAAAGCCATTGTAAACCCATCCGGCCCTGGAGCTTTTGTTCTATCCATAGAAAACACAACCTCCTTGATCTCTTCTATATTAAAGCTTCTTTCCATCATTCTCTTGTTCTCCACCTCTACATCTGGCCAATCCAAACCTTCTGCCCACACCCTTCTACTCACAGGCCTTCTTAGAATAGATTTGAAATGCTCCACACAGGCCCTGGAAATACCTAGTGTTTCTATCTCCCTCTTGCAGCCATTTACACCGAGATTTTTGCCTCCAGCTAATTTCCTCCTTGTGCAGGCAATCCTCTAACTGTCTTCTCAATTCTCTCCTGAGGTCATTGTCTTCCTCTCCAAATTCTCCCCTTTTCTCTTTAAAGTCAAGGCTTTCAATCTTCTTCATCAAGTCTCCCTTTCTTTCTCCTGTCCTCTCGAACTCCATCAAGTTCCACTCCTTAATTCTTGCTTTCAAGAATTATAGTTTCTTATGGAATTTTATCCCCTCCCACTCCACCGACGGGTTACACTCATGCCACCATTCCCTCACTTTGTTAGTAAACCCTGGATGCAGTAACCACATATTTTCAAATCTAAAGGGGGTAGGTCCTCTACACCTTTCCTCCTTGCATAACACTATGGGCCAGTGATCTGAGGTCACCCTTGGGAGAGCTCTAGCATCCAAGGTTCCCCAATGTTCTTCCCAATCCAAAGAGAACAGGAATCTATCCAACTTAGAGCAAATGGGTCTAGATTGGAGATTTGACCATGTAAATGCCTTATGCGCTAGGGGAATCTCTTTAAGCTCAAAGGCATCCACAAAACTGTTAAACTTCCTCATGCTTTTTGTCACCCTCTGGTTAATCTTATTGGACTCTTCCGAGAACCTTATCAC
Source organism: Nelumbo nucifera (assembly GCF_055504915.1). Taxonomy (NCBI): domain Eukaryota; kingdom Viridiplantae; phylum Streptophyta; class Magnoliopsida; order Proteales; family Nelumbonaceae; genus Nelumbo; species Nelumbo nucifera. The sequence continues at coordinate 25,295,028 of NC_142654.1, forward strand.
ATTGAAGTCCCCACCCATGCACCAAGGCCCATCCCACAAACCTCTAACATCAGCCAGTTCCTCCCACAGCTCCTTTCTCTCTCTGTAATCATTTGGTCCATAAACATTTGTGAGCACCCACATTTAATCATCCTCTTGCTGCTTAAACTTCATGGAAACCGAGTACTTTCCGATCAACTCCTCCATCCCTTCAACCACATCCCTTTTCCACATTGTTACAATCCCCCCGGAAGCACCCCACGATGGAGCCGCCACCCAGCTAATCCCCCTGGCTTTCCATACACTCCTTGCCCATTTGTCACTAAACTCCATTCTCTTAGGCTCTTGCAACAGCACAATGTCTGGGTCATACCGTCTTATTACCTCTTTTATTGTTGCTCTCTTCTTCGCACTCCCAATTCCCCTCACATTCCAACTAAGAATCTTCATTCCACTTCTTTTACAAACCCCTTGCCACCTACCCGCTACTTTCCTCCTTTCCTTCTATCTCCTTTTACCTCAAGCTTCTTGTCTCCGTCTACATCTCTCTCCAGTCTCTCTACTTCACTCAACCTCCTCTTCTTTGTTATGATTTGCATCTTCCTCTTCTATAAGCTTTCTTTCAACTCGTTCAAATCCTCCAGCTTACAGCCCAACTTCCCTACAAATTCTGCTATCGTGTCTTCTCTCACCGATTCCACCACCCCTACCTTTCCTACAAAATCCCCTTCCTCTCTGTCCACCTGCCTTTCCTTCCTCTCCTCTAGTCCCACCTCAGTTCTTTCCTCTCCAACCTTCCTCCCCTTACTGTTACCTCCCTCCTTCCTTGCTTTCTCCTCATAACCCTCTCCATCTCTACCCTCATTCCCGTCCCTCCTCTCCATTAACCCCTCCTCTCTTCCTTCCTCCCCTTCCCTCCTCCATATCAGCTGCCCTTCCACATCCTTAAACACTCTTTCAATGATTTCTCACACTTGTCCACTTCTACACCTTTCTTCCCGCACCTTCCCACAATCCTTCCTTCCCCTCTCCCCCTCCTCAGAGAGCCCGCCTACTAGCTCGACTGTATATTCATGGGCTACAGGACATGGTATAGGAACGGAATCTGGAACCTAAGACACAGGAGACACATTAGTATCACAAACCGAAATCACATGGTTACCTGGGACTGAAGGACAAGCTAGAATAGGACTGCTCCCGGCCTCCTTCTCTTGTTCCGAAGGTTGGTAACAAATTGTCTTCCTGAGTTGGTTGGGAAGTACTTTTGTCCTTTAGTCAACCTGGTGATCTTTCCACTCTACCCTTGGGTCACCCCTAGATAGCATATTCCTGCTCTGCTTCCGGTTCTCCTGGTTTTCCCCTTCTGAAAAACCTTGTGCACTCTATGGTCTTGGGAATGAGATAATCCGATTGCAGTCTTCACCCTGGAATAATCTTGCAATATTCCACCCTTCCATATCACCTCCAGCACATCTGCCTTCATTGTTTACACCGCACTGCACCCACCCTTCAAACTTCTCTTTCTTCTCTTCGGTTCTTCCCCTAGTGAAACTTAGCTCCGGCCTCTCTGAGAAGCCTCGCACGGGGCTAAGCTCCTTCAAGCTGCGTCGGGAGACCCCGCCCTCTTCTTTCCTGGTTTCCGACGCTGCGTGCATTCCCCCTTTTGGTTCGCGGCTGGGGACGATGATAGACCGAAACCGATGTCTATCATAGTCGAAACCCCAGTCACGTGTTTCTTTAGTGGCTCACGCGCCTTATAAACAAACTGGGTCGGGCCTGCTGGCCTGTTTGGGCCTTTAAGAATACCATTAGCAGCCCAGATGGGCTTTTGCTTTGGCCCATTTGTAAGCACCCGCGAGCTCACGTGACTTTTAAGAAGGTCACGCGCGTCCAGCCCTGACCCCGGTTTGGTTCTAACAGGTTCAAGTTCAAATCTTCCTTGGCCCAACCCCTTTTCCCTGTTCATAACAGTCTTGGCGCCAGTTACAACCTGTGCAAAGGACCTGCCACCCTCCAGACTGCTCACTTCTTCCACAGGCGAAAATCCCACCCCCTGCCTACTACCCTTTTGTTTCTCCAGCAAAAGTTTTTCCAATTTAGTGAAAGTGCTTTTCTTGTTTGAATCCTCCAACCCTTTCTTGCCACGCAGCTCTTCTTCTTCAACCTTCCCATCTCCCTCCATACGAGCCTCTTTCCAGAGCATCGATTCAGTGGATGAAGCCAGCCACACTGAGTAGCACTGCCTTTCGACTAGCACCTCTATCTTCCGAGGTATCTCCTCAGGTTTTACTCCATTCAATAAAATGGAAGCTGAACGAAGGTCTCCCCAAAAGGCCCCTCCTAGTGATCCTCCACACAACAAAGCAATGGCTTCAGCAGTTTCTTGCTTCCACAAATGAAAGGGAAGACCTAACAGACGCACCACCACTCCATCTTCAACAAAGAAATCTTTGGAGTTTGATCCCGGACACCATCTTGATACTGTGAAATTTCCAAGCTTAGCTTGGATGTTTAAAGCCTCAACTTCTACTCTGTTCTCAAGCAAATCCAGCAAAGCCTTGTTCTTCTCAAAGGATGTTAAAATAAATGTGCTCTTCAACTTTAACCTTGCTGTTAACAGATCTGCAACTTTCCTCCAGTCAAGAATGGGAGCTGAAGCTTTAACTATCAATTTACTTTCCCAATCCCCTCTCTGTATGTTTACTCCCATTCTGTAAATGCCTGCCCCAGCTAACACTAAAGGAGTCTCTTGCTTAGTCTTGTTCACCATACTACTAGACCTGCTTATCTTCCTTTTTACTATTGCTTCTCTTTTTACACTCATGCGTTTCAGCAGTTCACATAAGGCGCCAAGAACTGCCTTCCAGCCTTGACTCTTCCTTCCTTCTGGAAAGCAGATCATTTGCTTTCTACCCTTGCCAAAAAATTTTGTCAAGGAGATAAAATAACCTTTAAGGTTTCTCTTACACTCTACAACAACCCTTCTTCCAGATTCTGAGAAAAGCTCTTTCCAACTATTTTGCTTGCTTTTGTTACTTGCACCTTCCACAAACTCCTTGAGCCCTTCAATTACCCCCAGTCCTTCTAACAGCACCATCCCTCTCTTTGCTTCCCTGATCTTCAAACTCAGCTGACCATTTAATCTCTGCTCCTCAAATAGGAGTTCCTTAGATTCAATCTTCAAAACTTTTTTCCAACGGCCTACCTCCACAAATTCTCCCATCTCAGCTCCTCCCCCTCTCCCCCTCTCACCCTCTCAGCAACCTTCTCTTTGCTTCACCCTCTCACCCTCTCACCCTCTCAGCAACCCTCTCTTTGCTTCACCCTCTCACCGTCTCACCCTCTCACCATCTCAGACAATGGCAACAGACGAAAACACAGTTCCTCACCCTCTCACCCTCTCACTAGCTCAGACAATGGCAACAGATCCTCCCCATGCTTTCAGACAATGGCAAAACTATCACCTCTCACCCTCTCAGCAACCCTCTCTTTGCTTCACCCACATGTTCCCAATCTTACTTCCAATCTCTTATCTGTTTCGAAGCTTTCCAAGAAATTAAACTGTAGTATAACTTTCTTTTGTACTCATTGTATCTTTCAGGACAGATTGACGAAGAGAACAATTGGGAGCGGTCATGAGTGTGGAGATCTCTACTATTTTGATGCAGACATCAGTTCGGCTTTACAATCAACTGCTGCCAGTAGTCAGAATAATGAGGAGTCAATAGCTAGGTTATACTTGTGGCATGCTAGGCTAGGTCATTTAACTTTTTCATCATTGCAAGGGCTGTTTCCTGAATTATTCAAGGGTATTTCAAGTCAAAGTTCAATTTGTGAAGTGTGTCAGTTGTCAAAACAATGTAGAACTCTTTATCCAATTTCTAGTAATGAAATTCAAGCTCCTTTTGATTTGGTCCATTCTGATGTTTGGGGCCCTTCACCTCTTGTTTCTGTAGATGGCTTCCGTTACTTTATCAGTTTTATTGATCACTACCCACGATGCACATGGATCTACTTGTTAAAAGGACGTGATGAAGTGCCATGGATAACCATGGCATTTTGTAAAATGATTGGAACTCAGTTTGACAAGAAGATTAAGCAATTCCGTTCAGACAATGCTGCTGAATATTTTGAAAGATCCTTGAACCTGTTCATGGAGGATGCTGGCATGCTACACCAGTCATCTTGTGCTAGTACCCCTTATTGGAGACTGCTCGAGCTTTACTATTTCAGCACAAGGTTCCCAAGCACTATTGGTCTCAAGCAGTCCTTACCGCATCATATCTGATAAATCGGATGCCATCCAAGGTGTTGGGTATGAAAACTCCTTTTTCTGTCCTTTGTCCTAATCTTCCAGACTTTCCTCTTCCACCTAGAGTCTTTGGTTGCGTATGTTTTATACATGTAAAGGATCCAAAGAAGACCAAGTTGGATCCTAGGGCTACGAAAGGAATCTTTCTAGGGTACTCTCCTACACAGAAGGGTTACAAGTATTATGATCTCGTCACCAAGAAGAAATACTTCACAAAAGACGTGGTATTTTTTGAGTCTCAAACCTATTTTCATTCTTCCTAGAATCCTCTTCAGGGGGAGACTAGTGGGATGGAAGAGGATTCTTCTTCCCCCTCCTTTTTTGTGCCTCTTTCTGCCTCGGGCCTTCCATCTTCTCCTCCTGATCCTCCTAGTTGTAGCATCCCGGGTGAACCTAGTGAGGCTCCCATTGCACCTGTTACCAACTCTTGATGTTGCAGATGTAACTGAGGACACCAGTAGGCAACAAAAAGATATAAGAATCACCTACAACAGAAGGAAAAAGGACCCTCTAACTGATGGCAACAATCAATCGGACTCGGATCAATTTGTCTTAGCAACTCTAGGTAATCTTATCACTCATACTTCTGATTTGGATCTCCCTATTGCTCTTTGTAAGTCTACCCGTTCTTGTACTTTCCGACACCCCATTGCTGAATTTGTTCCTTACTCATGTTTATCTCCTCGTTATTATTCCTTTGTGTCTGCTCTCTCCTTTGTGCATGTCCCTACTAGGTACTCAGAGGCAGTGTCTGACCCAAAATGGAGAGAGGCTATGAATGAAGAAATGAAAGCCTTAATGAAAGCAAGGACTTGGGAATTAGTGGATCTACCAGAAGGGAAGAGCACTGTGGGATGCAAGTGGGTGTTCATTGTAAAGCATAGGGAGGACGAGTCCATTGAAAGATACAAGTTCAGACTTGTGGCAAAGGGGTTTACTCGAAAGGAAGGGATTGACTACAAAGAGACCTTTGCTCCAGTCGTGAAGCTCAACACAATCCGGGTTTTATTGTCATTAACTACAAACTTCTCATAGGAGCTACATTAGTTGGATGTGAAGAACGCTTTCCTAAATGGTGATCTATGTGAAGAGGTATTCATGGATCCTCCACCAGGTTATGGCTTTGATGGGAAAGTGTGTAAACTGAGGAAAGCATTATATGGTCTTAAGCAATCTCCTCGGGCTTGGTTTGAGAAGCTTTGTGGGGCCATGAAGAGAGTGGGATACACTCAAAGTGGTGCAGATCATACCTTGTTCATAAGGAAACAGAATAACAGACTTACGACTCATTGTCTATGTGGATGATATGGTGATTACAGGGGATGGTTTGGAAGAGATAAAAAGATTAAAGGAGTTCTTGCCTTCTTAGTTTGAGATCAAAGACTTGGGCCATCTAAGATACTTCCTTGGAATTGAAGTTGCTAGGTCACAAGAGGGCATCTATATATGTCAACGGAAGTATGTCATTGATCTTGTAGAGGAGACAGGTATGATGGGGTGTAGACCAGCAGATACTCCAATAGAATAGAACCATGGTCTACAGGAATCAGTAGGAGAGTACTACCTTGATAAAGAGAGATACCAAAATCTGGTAGGGAAGTTGATATATCTGTCTCTCACTCGACCATATATTGCTTATGTTGTACATGTTGTTAGCCAGTTCATGCACTCTCCAAAGATTCCTCATATGAGAGCAGTGGAGACAGGAAGTCTACTGATGCTGATGCTGATTGGGCTGATTGGGCTGGTTCAAAAAACACAATAAAATTGAAATTGAAGCGAATACTGATGCTGATTGGGCTGGTTCTGTTGGAGGGAATTTGGTTACATGGCGAAATAAAAAGCAGAATGTGGTTGCTAGATCAAGTGCTGAGGCTGAATATTGAGCTATGGCTCATGGTGTTTCTGAACTACTGTGGCTTAGGACCCTTCTTGGTGAGCTCGGGATAAAGGTCGAGTGTCCTCTCAGGCTGTACTATGACAACAAGGCTGCCATCAACATTGCAAATAACCCAGTGCAACATGATAGGACGAAGCACATTGAGATTGACCGACACTTCGTTAGAGAAAGAATAGTCTCAGGGGAACTCTGCATTCCTTATACTCCTTCCGAGATGCAGATTGCAGATGTGCTAATAAAAGGACTAGCTTCAACGAAATTCTTAGACTTACTTGGCAAGCTAAACATGACTGACATCCATGCTTAGCTTGAGGGGGAGTGTTGGTTGGGCTGGTTTAGTGTTTATGTTAGTCATATTTGTGTCTTAAGTCCTTAGTTATTGGGCCTAAACTTGTTTAATGTTTTATTTGTCTAGGTGTCCCATCACTAATCAGGGGCATTCTAGTCCATTCATGTAACATTATTTTGTAAACATCTATATAAGATTGTTGGGCCGGCTGAAGTGTGTAAGCCGCCATTCTCAGATCTTCTTCTTCTTCTTCTTCTTCGGCTGCTGTATTCCAGCAAACACATAAAATAAAATGTAAACAAAGCCCCATGAGATAACAATTAATAAATTCTTTCTGTGACCACTGGATTGCATGATCTCTACATTTCTTCTTACACATATTCTAGATGTTAGTTGCTCCTTCTATCTTACACCTATATCTTGTAATTCACTTAATTTGCGAGCTGTTTTTGCAATTTATTTGGATTTGAGGGTGGGTAAACTAATAGGAATATTCCATTTCTCTTGGTAATTATGTTTATAAACAAGTGCTTCTGAATTTTCTCATCTACTGTTTTGATGGTTCTATTATAATTCCTTTGTACAGGCTATTCTTGGTGGTAAAGTTGATGTGCCAACTTTGTCTGGGAAGATGCAAGTTGAAGTATTGTCTTTTTATTTCTTTCCCTATTATTATTTTTCTGCTCTTTATATTTTTGCATATGATGTATTCAAATGGTTCACAATCATATGGCACATGCTATATCTCATGTTGTGTTGTCAAAAAATCTATCTGGGATGGTCATCTGTAGTACTGTAGTATCAAAAACCAGATACAATGGCTTTCAAGGCTCCAAGGGTTGAGCTGACATGTTGGCATGTTAAACCACCATATATAGTAAAATCACAACTAAAATAAGGGTGTTACCGTGTTGACATATTCTGTTTATGAAGTAAGCAGACCTGTGTTGAAGGCAACAGGTATTCCTACGAAAAACTTGAAAAGGAAAAAAAAAGAATACCCTTGTAGGTGGTAAGACCATGGTTCATGATATTGGCGATATTTGGCAAAATTTCCCCGAAATATCCATATTTTTCTAGGTGGATATGAAAGCTTACAGGCTATATGTTTAAGGTTTAAAATTTTAGAATATTATAAAAGCATTTCGATATTTCATTGAAATCATCCTAATTTTTAGAAGTATTTTCCTAAAAGATTCAGTGGAGAATTAGTGATTAGATAATTGGTTTACTATTTTGATATGATTCACCTACTAGGTAACTGCAATTCACCTACCAAGTCACCATGATTCACCTATAAGTCACTATAATTCAAAAGAAAAAGAAAAATGCATATAACTACACAAGAGTTTCTCAATCTAATGAAAACATATAGCAACAAAAAAGACAAAAAGTCAAAATGGCAAGTAATTAACATATTTAATGAAAGAGAAGATGGCTAAAAGATTAAAAGGGGGAGACAAAGAGAAAGATACATGTTAAAGTCTTTTTATTTTCTCCTTTTTAATGTATATAGTTCTTTCTTTGACTCTTGAGCCTCAAATGTGCAATTATGTTTCTGCTAATTTGAAGGTTTATCATCTAATTCCTTGTTTTTAGAAAGCTTTCCTAATTGTTTTTAGACTTTCCAAATATACTAGCGAAATATCTCCAAAATTTCTTCATCTCTACATGTCAAAATGTCCATAGATATAGTAATTGTGAACCATGGTTAAAACAAAACTGTCCAATTCCATGGAAGCTAAGATGTGAAGAGAAGCAAAGAACATAGAAAAGGAACTGAGCACCAGTGGTTTGGACAAAATTGGCTGATAATATAGCAAAACAAACACCAGTAGAAACCAACTATTTTGGGGAACAATCGACATTGACAGGAGAGTTAAAGCAATGTAAAGGGATTAAACAATGGGGGGGGGGGGGGGAGTGGAAGGTTCAGGTAGTGGGTAGTGCTGGGCACTATTTGTATAAACTCATCTGTACATACTTTCAATTCTTTTCATATCTTACCTATCAAAAGAAAAAAAGGAAACCCTGGTATTATGAATTTAGAATTGGGGATGGTGTGCTTTCAGGATAGCTTGGGAGAAATCTTCCTATATTCATTGGCCCTGTTTGAATTGCACACTTAAATAAGGTGATATTCTTTAACCTTTCACTTCACTACAGAAGTATTCCTCTCTTAAAAAAAAGAAAAGAAAATGGCAAAATAAGATGTAATTTTGTCAATAATTGAAATAGTACTTGGTGGGTTTGCTATTTTTTGTTCTTTATAATAGGAAAGCAAAACTTTTTTTTTTTTTTTTATAGGAAACGGTAACTTTCATTAGATAAAACCAGAGGAACAACTGTCACCTTCTAAAGTAAAAGGTGACCCCTGTATAACAAATAACTTACAACACTGCACAAAACAAAACCTCCCGGTTCACCCCTTGTTTTGCTAGGTTGTCAGCTAATGCATTTGCTGACCTCCTAGACCAATACACTTGTGCACCCAGTTCCCTTGTGGGGCTCAATAATTCCCTTACATGTTGTCTAAGGGACCACGTTCCCAAACTGTTTGATTGCAGCCAACCTACTACTAATAGGAAAGCAAAACATTGTTAATTGATATGTTGCTTAGATCAGGTGTTCTTTTCTTAGGGAGATACAATATCATCAGTTCCTGGTGATTTATATACTGGAGACTCCTTTGCTTGATATATTTGCCTATCTATTTTGTTTTCCCCCTATTTTCATTATATATTGTTTTCTTATGCTACTCTCAGATACCAAAAGGAGTTCAGCCTGGACAGCTTTTGGTATTAAGAGGCAGAGGTGGGTTTCTGTATGCCATATTTTCGGCATTAAGTTGCTAAGGCAGTTTCTTCTTTTCTTGCCTTTTTGTTCATACAGTTAATCAATTTTGTATGAAATGTGCAGGATTGCCAAAGCAAGGTGGTTTTATCAATCAGGGTGATCAATATGTGCGGTTCCGTATAAACTTCCCTACGTAAGTTATTCTATTTTGTACTGAACAGCCTTAAGTCTTAACACACCAAATTTTCATCTTGATCAATAGGGCATATTTTCTTTCATCAATCTGAACTCTTAAATGTCTGGGCTAGCCCTTGTGTTGGCCACAATCCATTCTCAGTGGTCAATATCTCATTTTGACCAGTCAGACCATCAGTCTTGATAAGTGATAACTATGTTTCTGGACCTGGCTAACCCAAAAAACAGCCCTGCATACGATCATCTGGACTAATATAATATAATTGGATTCAATCTTTAGAAAAAAGCTACTTTTACCACCCCCAGCTTCATTTATTTCACCTGAAGGGTACAAAAGATTCTGAGACCTAAATGTTTCACCTATTATTTTCACCAGATAGCTGGAAGTTTCTGCCTGAAAAATGTTTCACCTAATGCTCCTTTTCCACTCCTACTAAAGTTTCCGAAAGGCCCGAAACACACTAAAAGGTGAAGTCTTCTGTTTTTCCCCTTTGCAGTTCCTTGAATGAACGTCAACGTGAGCTGATAGAAGAGTATGCTAGGGATGAATGTAATTCTGGAAATAACACATCTGCTGAAGGAAACTGGTGAGCATGTTGATTATACGTGCACCTCAAATTTACAGATTACTTGGATATTTGTTTCTTTTTGAGAACAATTTTGACTATTTCTGATTCTTGATAAGCTTCTAGTAGACTCATCTCTAACTCCAGTTAATTTAGGTATTATAAATGATCCTTAACTTGTCCATCCCTTCTAGTAGGCTCATCCTTCACTTATCCATATTTAGTGCTGAATGCCAAACATGAGTGTTTAAAGCAATCAAAGTTGTAAGTTGGTTACCAAAATTTTATACCTTCAGCAGTCTAAAGTCATTAGACAAAGCAGATAACCTTTTCCAATTTTTCATAATAAGTAGTTTGACTCTTTTTATATTGTCATCTGAAAGGGAGAAAGAAGGTAACTGCAGACCTGATTTTTCATAAAATTTGATCTGCTTAAGAGAAGCATCTCTTCACAAGAGTCGCATCCCTTGCCTAAAAATGTTTTCCCATGAAAATTCCTTTGGGATTAGATCAATTGATTGGCCAAAACTAAATCATTCCTTAGAAACAATGTTCCCACAAGTGCATAAGCCCATTTATGGTGTTCACACCCAAAACCTGCCGAAATTCTTCAGTCAACCCGAGTTGTAGGTGGCACAATTCCTTCTCTTGGGTTCAAAATTGAAGCTCCAACGATGAGATTAGGGTTCCTATTGGTTAGGAACTAGGGTTTTTGGACTTGATTTTCTATGTTAGGGTTAAGGCTTGATTCAATTTATCTCATCAACCTCTCCTCGTAGTGGAGCGAACCAAAGCCCTATATAATATGGCATCCATCCAGCGCCAAATTGAGTAGAGATCTACTGGGATTGGAATATCTCCTAAATCTCTGCTCAATCCCAAATAGGAGACAAATGCAAATAAATTGGAAACAATCCAAGTATAAAGGGGCATAGGATAGGCAAATCTCAGTCAGTGTGAGACCCATAGGGTTCCTTGTTTGAACCAACAATCATTTGATTTTCTGCAGTGCCGTGTGACACTAGACCAAGCCCAACTTGGTCCAGGCCCAATTTAGAGTCGGGCTATGTTGGGCCCAGCCACCCGCAAGGCCCAACAATGTAAGTTTGAGTTGCATGGTATCCAACAGGCATAGTTGTCAAGGCAACAAGGCGCCCTTGGAGGCTCACCTTGCCTAATCGTCAAGCAGTTTTGTACTTTCTATTGTAAAATACTTTTTTATTCTTTATTTTTTGAGATTAGAATTATAAAATAGACATGATTAAACTAAAATATTCATTGTGTGTTTATATACTAATTTCTTTTATTATTTTTCTTATTTGTTAGGGTTTAATCAACACAAACTTTGCTAAATGCTGTATTGAACCCTCAAATAAGTAAGGTAGAACTTAAAGTTTTGTCTAATCAACACAAACATTTCTAAAATATCTTCTTTTCTGTTCTTCTAGCTTTTCTTCCATGTCTTCCATATCTTCTTTTTATTTTCTTCTTTTTCTATAACAAAAGTAAGGGTTCAGCCCTTGCTGTCAATACCCAACGTTGGGAACAATGGGGAAGGACTTGTTCCCTCACAAACATCCAGTGGTTGTCTTCTACCATGATGAATTTCCATAGAAAACATTTTGCAAACTAGATGATAAGACCATTTTGGAATCACCCGCCGATAGGATTTATTTGGGAATCCATCAAAGAGGACATAACAGAGTATTTCCTTTGATAACGAAGCAGTAGAACTTGTCATAATGATCATTTGTCTACATTCTTTTCTTGAATGTACCAACACACCTTGTCTTGAGTGGTTGACAGTTGTACTCTGTTTATATTCTCATTTCATCATTTCCAATAAAAAATGTACCAACACACCCAAGTATACTTCTCAATCGAGCCTCACTGGTCAGTGATGTTAATTGTCAAATACAACCAAGTCCAAAGCAAGACAAACATTGTTATCAAGTTCGAGGATCACTAGCAACGACCCAGATACTCCGACTACAAGTCCAGGATTCATCTGAAAGCGAGTCTAGTTCAATGTTTCATAAATATCCATGCTCATACCTAGAGCCATAACTTCAGCAATAGAGATGTATTGTCCCTTCTCACAAGGCAGTATTTACATGCCAACCTTGTTAAGCTAAATGGGCCCTAAGTCTAGCCACTAGTTGAGAACATTTTAGTCTGCATGCCTGATTATGTCATATCTCTAAGTCATGGTTCAAACCAATAACTGATTGCAATCCTAAAGTGCAAATCAAGGACATACAGAAACATGTACCCATTACACGTGTGATTATACAAATTAACTTTTATTCATGATAAAAGAAGTTCATAGCAATTATTGGATTTTGTGTTAGACAGTGTATGCCCTTAGCTCCAATCAGAATGATGTACATTATGACATTTATTGTAAATGAATAAAGTACATATTTGATTCATGTTATTGTGGTATGTTTCTGTGTAATACCCTTAAACTGGACACATATAAGACTCGTGTTAGTTTAGAACCTTCACAGTCGTTGAATAGATCTGGTGAGATTTATCCTGCCAAGGCTGACACTGATGTGCCGCCAAGTTTGTTAGGGTGGCTTGTCTCAAATGCCAGGGTGAGACTTGAGGTACATGTAGTGTGAGTTTTCTTGAAACCCTGAACCGGACCAGAATTCCAGTATTGCCCTGGACCTTGGAGATTGATGGGCAAAACTGGAATGTTACACCTGACACCTAGACTCGATTATGATACTGCACTAGGTGTCGGATTGGGCTGTCTTTGATATGCCAATCAGTGAGATCCTTAGAGGGGGTCAAAACCTGGGTATGTTGGGACAGTCTGAGAATTCATCTTGAGTGGGTGATCATAGTGATAGGATCAACCCCTTTGTCGGACAAAGTGAATGATCAGGGATGCACTCTCTCTGATGGAAACCAAAGCTTTCGGCAACCGAGGTGAGTAGAGTGTAGCCAAGGGAGAGGTCCTCTCTTATCGGGCAATGTTTGATCATTATGGGCTGAGAGGTTAAGTGTAAGACCATTGAGGGTAGTATCTGATGGGCTAATCTTGCATCTGCCCACAGTCCTTGGGTTTTTATAAGGTGGCTTGACCCAAGGACCATTTAATGTAAATGTTGGGCCCATTAAGAGCCCATGGTGATGGGCTTAGGGGTTCACTGTTTACTACAATGAATTCGGCCAGGCCTTGTAATAGAGGCTAGGCTGAACCCATGTGGCTGATGTGTAGATCAATGTTTGGGTCCCACGCCATACAAGGATACCCAACTGGGCAGCAGTTTGGAGGATATGTGAGTACATGAACTTAATGGGCCTAAAACCCAATTCGAATTGGTAAAATATGATTATTTAAGGAGGGGCGGTTCTGGGATTTAGATTAGCAGATAGGATAGGGAGTTATCCCTATCTACTTAGAGAGTCCAGATCCAAGTAAAGATTTGGATTAGGAAACTCCTAATAAGATTAGGAGGGTTGATCTTTATCTGCAGATAAGATAAGGGTTTATCCTTATCTCTTAAAGATAGTCCAGATCCAAATGAGATTTGGATTAGGAAACTCCTAATGGGTTTAGGAGAAGCTTTCTTTAAGGCTATAAATAGAGGAGGTGGGCGAACCCTACTACACCCAAAATCAGATTACATATTCAAGAGAGAAGACAATTCCAGTCAGATTGACGCCATCTTCTGCTCTTGCCTCCTTCTATTGTTGTTGCCATAGCCAGTTTGATCTCCACATGTAGGAGCGATCAAGAAGCGTTCTTGATATCAGTTTTTGGTGAAAAACTGATCTGAAGTCGTGCTCACTCACCCTCCATCGAATTCTTGCTGAAGAACCACCTGCTGATTCTGCTCCACCCTACGCTGTGTCATCTTCAGTGGGAGCAGTCTTTGGCATTTTCCTTGGGCGTGAACACCTTCGTTAGGAGTTACTGTTACTTCGTTTCAGGTACATCCCTCTCCTACCTTTTGGTTTCAAATCTGGTCCGGTTTAGGTTCAAGATTGATCATTGAAAATGCAGTTTTCTAAAATAGGGAATGTGATTCCCACATAGGAGAGAAATTTTTGAAATTTCGCCCAACCTACCTGCAAGGTTCGGCCATCCATATGATGGATCTCTCATCCCTTCATTTTGAGGGCATTATGTCATGCCTCTAAGTCAGTGGTTCAAAGCAATAACCGATTACAATCCAAAAATGCAGATCAAGGGCATTCGCAGAAACATGTGTCCATGACACATGTGATTGTACAAATACATACAAATAAACTTTTGTTCATGATAAAAGAAATCTGCAGCAACTATTGGATTTTGAGGGTATTACTGTCTGGCATCAACAACTTTCCCGGTGGTCACCAAAAATAATATTAGCTTCTAAAAAAACAAGCTGTCTATGAAATGATTTAAACGATGTCCATCTTGAACAATAACTTTGTGTTTTGTCATCTTAGAGAAGAACTTAGTTCAGTTATGGAAATCCCCATAAAAGTTCATGACCTTGATAGTCATTCTGAGATGAGTGTTAGCATTATTCTATGGAATTGCTAGCTTCTTGGCATTCCCATACAATATCTACTTTTCTTCTTTGTCACATATACAAAACTCTTGCATGTATGTATCCCTTGATCCTCATGTATACTTAGGATTCCATAAATTTCCTAAGAACCAAATGTTCCTCAGACAAATATACTCTCCATGTCGTAGGCTTTTGGTTCAGGAGCTGTTAAAAAATCCCTCATCATGCTTTCTCTAATTCAGACCTGTTGTTATCTTGAGATTGTTTTTGGATAGCTTTATGTAGATATCATTTTGTATAGTGAATCATTGTATATCATCATACTTGTACATGATTATACAGTCAATTGAATACAATACTTTTTTTTCTCAAAAAAAAAAAAAAAGAAAAACTCTTCATACTTCAATCATTCCCTGTGCTTTTGAAGACTTTTACCTTTGCTAGCATCCTTACTCTTGCAGAATTATCCCACTTCCTACTCTTCATAGTTCAATCGTTCCAATGTGCTTGTGTACATCCAGCTCAAATTTCAGAGCTCCTCATGCACATTGGGCTCCATGAGCATCATTTTCACTTCTCTTGCCTCTTGCATTACTATATTTATGTGGTCATTGTATTGTTCTTCTCAATTTGTTACAATCAAGGATCAAAATTTCGTCACGTATCAGCCCGTATCGGCCGATACATATTGTATCAGAGCCTTCCTGATACGCCCATACAGGGGGTGTTTCGGGTTGGCAAGTGGTTCAGAGGGTAGAACGGCTTTAAACCAGCCCCTCTGGACCAGTTTCGAAAAATAATAAAAAAACACATAAAAAATAGTACCGATACGCCCTACCGGCATATTGACCTGTATCGATATTTTGAACCTTGGTTACAATATAAAGAGCAGTTTTGTTAAACCCTTGTTCTACAATAGGAAGGGCTGAGAATATACTATTTGTGGGGACTAATGAGTCAAGTCGACTCATGTTTGAGACTTTGACTCTGCAAAATATGTATTGGACTCAGTTACAGTGCAAATCAGGCAGATTTACCAAAATGACCACCATGTTTTTTTTTAGAAAAGGTTATATTATAAAAACAAAGAGTACATGAGAAGATGTACAATCTGCAGGGAAAGACCAATCGTCAGGAATTAACATAGGCAGAAACCTTTCACTATACAGATTTTACCTAAAGATGCCCAATTTAGCCAAACCGTCAGCTGTTGAGTTCTGGGGACCCAGGCTAGATTTACACAACCTAAGTGTCCAAAATATCTCTGGCCTCTGTCAGATAGTGTGCTAGCCTCCAAGGACCTCCATCCTTCTCCCCTAACCATTTTAAATTATTTGCAGAAATCACCTTCATTGGTTAGAGGAGACCTGCCTTTATCTTTTTCTATTCGAAAACCTGTGTGTGCAGCCAAGATTTCTGCTTTCTTAGACTCAGCAACCCCAATTGGGCAACTGATAACCCACTCAATGCTTGTGTCCCTTCTCCTGAACATTCCACCTATCCCTGTGACTCCAAGGTTGGTGAAATCTGTTTCACAGATTTCTCACTGGCTGACTTGATGAGAAGCTGGAAAGAGATAGATAGCACTGCCCAATTTAAGGTCTTCTAGCCCCTTTTTGACGTCCCCACCTTATGGATTCATAAAACTGAATTTTGAATCTTTGATGGCTGTCGCATGGGGAATCCAGGGCCTTTCTGGAATTGGGGGTGTGTTCAGGAATGAGGAGGGGATTATTTTAGCTTTGTTTTCAGGCCCTATTGGAGGAGACTCACTTGGAGCTGAGATCTTTGCGTGAAGGTAGCCAAAAAGCTAGGGACCTGAACATCAGGAGGTTGATCCTTGAAGGTGATTAGATGGCTAAAGGAAGATAACCGCAGCATGTGGAGGTTTAGCAATGAAAGGAAGAAATTCAAATGGCTTACTAGGGGTATTGAGGTGAAGTACAGCTGGGTGAAAAGGAGTGCCAACTCACTTGCTGATGGTCTAGCCAAACAAGGGGCGAATAGGGATTCTTTATTTTGGGCTAATTTCTAAGTCTTTTCTTGTATTCTAATGCTGATGGTCTCCCCCTTTCTTGTACTTAAATTTCTATTCTTTAATAAAAGTTTTTAGTTACTGATAAAAAAAAGCTTTAGAAGGCAATCCCAATCAATTTTGTCTTACACTTTCTCTATAACTAATACAGCTTTTTTGTCTTCTATCTTACAAGCTTTCATTAGCCACTAGAATACTATTAGTTATTTGCCTCCCTTTCACAAATGCAAATTGATTACCAGAAATTAGATCCCCAATACTTCTCTCATCCTGCTTGCCAAGACATTAGCCAAAATTTTGTAAATGCTACCGAGTACCAATCAAACTTATGGGTTGAAGTCCTTAATTTCCAAAATGCCTCCTTTTTTTGGAATTAAACTAATAAAGGTCAAGTTGTTGTTACCTTTATTCACGATAGCTGAACGATAAAAAACAATAAACACCTTCAATAAATCCAATTTGATTGCGTGCCAGCAAGTTTGGAATAACAACAAAGGGAAACCATCCAGCCTAGGAGCTCGGTCTCCATCCATTTTAAATATGGCCTCCTTAATCTCCTGCTCGTCAAATTCCCTCTCTAGTAATCTTCGTCCATCCTACCATGTTGACTCTCCAAAATTACGAATCCTCACTTAAGAAACAAAGATCCAGTCATTTAACTGTTCAATAGGGGAGTCTAGTATTTGTATTTTTCCACTTTACACATAACTTATGGTCTATTGAAATTAGGAAAACAATGAAGAACAACTATGTGGTCACATGACCAATCGGCAAAAGCTGTTAGTTTAACTTGTCAGTTGTAAATCGAAATTTAATTATTTAAGTTGTTATACTTGTATGGTTCTTGTGAGAATTTGAGAGAAAAAATGAATTGATTGTATTGTCTTACAAGGAGCATATACACAGCTTTATATAGAATTACAAAGCTAACTTACAGGGTGATAAAATAGGAAACTAACTTTTCCTAGAAAACTAATTTCTATATCAGTGGGATTCTCCAATTAATATCCCATGATTCTACTTTCCAACACTCCCCCTCAAGCTGGTGAATATGCATCTTTCATTCCCAGCTTGGAGATAAGTCCTTGGAATGCCACACTACAAAGTCCTTTTGTCAGCACATATGCCAATTGACCATTTGTTGAGACGTATGGAGTGCAAATCAATCCGCTATCCAGTTTTTCCTTTATGAAATGCCTATCTATCTCAATGTGCTTTGTCCTGTCATGTTGGACGAGATTGTGAACAATGTTAATACCTGACTTGTTGTCGCAGAATAATCTCATTGGACCTTCCCATCTAATCTTTAGGTCTTCCAAAATTATCTTGAGCCATAGTAATTCACATACTCCCTGAGCCATTGCCCTGAATTCTACCTCCGCACTTGATCTAGCTACCACGTTCTGCTTCTTACTCCATGTCACAAGATTTCCTCCAAGGAACGTATAGTAACCTGTAGTGGACTGCCTATCCACGGGAGAGCCTGCATAATCTGCATCGGTGTATGCCTTTAGGGTTAATCCAGTATTTCTTTTAAACAAGATTCCTTTGCCAGGATTAGCCTTTAGGTAATGTAGTATCCTATAGACTGCCTGTAGGTGAACCTCTTTCGGGTTGTGCATAAACTGGCTAACCACGCTCACGGCATATGCTATGTTTGGCCTTGTGTGGGCAAGATATATAAGTTTTCCTTCTAATCTTTGGTACATTTCCCTATTCATGGCTGGATCTTCATTTGCTTCTCCCAATTTGTGATTTGGCTTAATCGGTGTGGAGGATGGTTTGCATTGCTAACTTTCCCGTCTCTCTTAAAAGATCTGTTACATATTTCTGTTGGGAGATAAAGATGCCTTCTCTGGAATGAGCTACTTCAATCCCTAGAAAATACTTCAATCTCCCAAGTTCTTTTATTTCGAATTCTTTGACTAGGCATCTTCTCAAGGCTTCCTTCTCCTTTTCATCATTTCCTGTCACAATTATGTCATCGACATATACCAAAAGAGTCGTGACTCCCCCTGCATCTGAATGCTTTATAAAGAGTGTATGATCTCCCTGACTTTGTTTGTATCCGATGGCAAGCATAACTTTAGTAAATCTTCCAAACCACGCCCTAGGTGATTGCTTGAGACCTTATAGTGCTTTCTTCAACCTGCAAACTTTATTTCCTTTTAGATTTCCTTTGAAGCTCGGAGGAATATCCATGTATATCTCCTCCTCTAAATTACCATGAAGAAAAGCATTCTTTACATCAAATTGCTCCAAGTACCAGTCGAAGTTAGCTGCTAGTGACAACAAAATTCTTACTGTATTCATCTTAGCCACTGGAGCGAATATCTCCTAATAGTCAACACCATAGGTTTGTGTATATCCCTTTGCCACGAGTCTTGCCTTGTATCTTTCTAGAGAGCCATCTGACTTGTACTTTATTGTGAAAACCCACTTGCAGCCCACGAGTTTCTTTCTTGGTGGTAGGTCAACAATTTCCCATGTTTGATTCTTATCTAGAGCCTGCATCTCTTCTCTCATAGCATCTTTCCATTTCTCATCAGATAATGCCTCAGATAAAGTATTAGGAATATGAATGGTGTTTAGACTAACTAGGAAACTCCTATGTGATGGTGAGAATTTTTTAAAGGACACAAAATTTGCTAAGGGATATAAGGGATGTTTAGTGCATTCTCTTATGCCTTTCCTAAGGGCAATAGGAAGATCTTGGTCAGATGCTAATTCAGAAGAAATTTCTGGAACTGTATTTACCTCATTCTCAGGATTAGGAGTTGAATCTTGAACCTGCACAAGATTAGGATCCTGGTCTCTTCTTCTTGAATATACCTGCAATCTCATAGAGTCACAAAGTTCATCATTCTCTGTCATAGATCTGGTATGAATGGGTGAAGAAGTTGGTTTGGCTTGAGGTGGTTTGATAGGTGCAGATATGCATTGAACTAGTATAGATGCTGATTGGGTGTTGAGAAACTGTAGGTAGACCAAGCGGGAACAAATCTCTGTCCTTATCTTCAATGAATGATGAGGACTCCCCCTGAAGATAAGGTTGAGTGAAATATGGTGTTTTTTCTTCAAAAGTGACATCAATAGAGACAAAGGATTTTTTGGTAGGTGGGTGGTAACACTTATACCCCTTTTGGGTGGACGAATAACCCACAAAAATACACTTGACGGCTCTTGGATCTAACTTCCGTCTATTATGGCTATGGACATGAACAAAAGCAGTGCATCCAAAGATAAAATTGAGAAAGTGTTTCCATTGGTGTTTTAAATCCTAGCACCCTCGAAGGTAATCGATTTATAATGTATGCGGCTGTAAGCACAGCTTCCCCCCAATAGGTTTTTGGAACATGCTGGTGGAAAAGTAAGGCTCGGGTTGAAGCTAGTAGATGACCATACTCCGTTTTGTTGTAGAGTATTAATGCATGAGGATTCATGGATAATCCCTTCTTTTTGAAAATATGGGGATAAAGTTTGGTTGAAATAATCTCGTGCATTATCCGATCTAAATCATTTGATTCTGACCCCAAACTGATTTTGAATCATGTTATGGAAATTTGGGATACACTACTTACATCTGATTTAGATTTAAGAAGAAAGATCCAAGAGACCCTAGTGCAATCATCAATAAAAGAGACAAACCATCGTGAGCCAGACACATTTGGAACTGTGGAGGGTCCCCATATATCACTATGGATCAAAAAGAATGGGACTGAACTTCTCTTGTTGCTGATTGGAAAGGGCACACGCTTGTGTATTGCAAATTCACACTCAATCCTTTAAACAAGGAGGGAAACATAGTTTTCAGAATTCCAAAAGATGGATGTCCTAGTCTAAAGTGATGAAGCCAAATGGTGTCTTTGTCGGATGATGAAAGGAATGACAGAGATAAGTTATCCTAGACAATATTTCATTTGCATGATTCTTCAAGATAGTAGAGTCCATTCTTCTCCTTAGCAAGTCCAATCCTCTTCCCCGAATCCTGGTCCTGAAATATACAGTAAGAAGGATAGAAAAGCACATTGCAGTTCATGTCATGGGTGAGTTTTTGGATGGATACTAGGTTAGTGGACAATTTGGGAACATGAAGGACATTTTTTAGTGCAAGTGATGGATTAATATGGATATCCCCAAGGCCAGCTACGGTAGTAAGGGAATTGTCTGCAGTGGCTATTTTTCGATTGCTTGGCAGGGGGTATAAGTGCTAAAATGTAGTGAGGAGTGAGTCATGTAATCTGTGGCTCCCAAGTCAATAACCCATAAATCCCTTATTGAACTCGGTCTTGTCTGGAGGCTTTTCTTGGCTCGGCTGATTCGTGGTGAAGTTAGCTTGATTTGGACTCTTTTGTTGTCCTCCTCGGTAGCCCCATTCCTTGTTTGATGGTTTACCATTCAACTTCCAACACTTCTCTTTGGTGTGCCTTGGTTTCTTGCAATAGGTACACCAAAGAGACTCCTTGTTGTCCCGTGCAGAGGACAAATCTGTCTTCATTCCTTCCAGTATTTTCGGTTGTTCCATCCTTGTAGCCATGGCTGAACCTTCTAGTACTTGGGGTTCAAGCATAACCCCCCTGTGGCTTTCTTCAGCACGAATCAGAGAAATAGTCTCATTTAGAGGTGGTACCTCTTCTTTGCCGAGAATCTGGACCCTAACTTGATCAAATTCTGTGTTGAATCTTACAAGAAAGTCATAAACGCGATATTTTTCGATAAAATCTTTAGGATTGCTGCATCCGCTGCACATTTAGTCTCAATGCACCGATAATGATCGGGTTCTTGCCACAGGTTATGCAGTAAATTTGCGTACTCGGTAACTGTCTTGCTGCCTTGTTTAGTTGCTCCAGTCTTGACTTTAATTTCGTACACTTGTGCTGCATCACGTGCCTTTGAATATGTTTGTTGGACGGCATCCCAGATCTCTTTAGCCGTGGATAAAAACATACATGTATCGCTGATTTCAGGGTTCATTGAATTCCATAACCATGACATGATCATGGAGTCAGCTTCGTCCCATGCATCAAATCTTGGATCTCCTTCTTTTGGTTCCATCCCTAAGAGATGGCTAAGCTTTCCTTTTCCCTTTAAATATGTTCGAACAAACTGAGACTACTTCAAATAATTTTTCCCGTTCAACCTATATGTTGCCTGAATGTTTTGCAGGTCGCCAGATAATTGATGGGAGGAAACTTCTTCTGATTGTGCAATGGTATTTGATACGGTGGCTTCTGACATATTGGGCGGGCTTCAAGAAAGAGAGAAAAACAAACAATGAAGTTCTGAAAAATTTAGTATGGGTTGGCGATGAAGGCCTAAAGAATTTTTCAGCCAATGTCCAAAAAAGGTAACTGTAATGCTCTGCCAAACTGAAGAGTGGATCGAAACCTCTCAAAATCAAAACTGATCCAAACCAAACCAAAGGGATTCAGTAAATCTGCTCTGGGCAACACCAGATCTAAGATTTCAGACTGATCCGATGTCTCTACAAAGAGATTCAAGAAAAAGGATGAATCCGATGGCGCAGCAGTCCAGAAGAAGAAAAAAAATGTAGAGTTCAGATCTGTAGCCGATTTCGAAGAAGAAGAATCATGGACACTCAAGAACCTCCCAAAAACTGTTAGAGAGTTCTTGAACCAGCAGCAACAAAGATGACCGAAGAGATACTATGTGTAGATTAGGTTGTGACCAGCATTGATACCATCTCAAAGAACCATTCAACCTAAAAGCTTAAGCTGTTAGGTGAGGTCCTTGAATAGGTTGATATTATCTAACATGCCCCCTCACACGAAAGCCCATTGGGCTTGAAGTGTGAACAAACACAGGCCCACCCATACCTTGTGATGAAACTTAATTAATTATAATGGGGTTAATGAGGATCGAACACTAGACCACTTGGTCAAAGTTGCTCTGATACCATGTGAAAATTTGAGAGAAAAAATGAATTGATTGTATTGTCTTACAAGGAGCATATACACAACTTTATATAGAATTACGGAGCTAACTTATAGGGTGATAAAATAGGAAACTAACTTTTCCTAGAAAACTAATTTCTATATCAGTGGGATTCTCCAATTAATATCCCATGATTCTAGGAAACTAACTTATGTATGTTTCCTAAACTGATGGACCTAAAATTATGGAGAATCAATCAGAGAGTCAATTTTCTACTTCCCAACAGTTCTATGAATCTTAAGAATAATGTTAAAAAAGTAATAATGTGTAGTGAATATAATAAAATATATTGTTATATTTATATGAGATATGTCCACAAATCCTAATTTTGTGGCTTCATCAAGTCAAACTACAGAACATGTGTCAGATTCCAATTCCTGTTTCATGTCAATGAAACATTAGTCTTTGCTCATATGGTATTTCTTGTTACATCGCACTTAGTCATCACTAACAGATTTGCTATAATACATGAATAGAGATTGACTTACTCGGTATGCAGGATGGTCCACACTGTTTCGACTAGTATACTTACCTGGGTCAATCCTGTGACCTACATGACCCAAGAAAATAATATGGAAAATTATTATTTTAGTTTGGTTTAAAGGTTCTGACAGTAGGTTTGGGTAGATGAATTCTTTGGTCTAGTTCTGAGACATCTGGAACCTGACCAAAATGATCTAGACCTGTGTCATTTTGCCCAACGGACCAGTCATGTATGGACTTTCAGGATGTTGCTCTGGCTATAGATCATAGTTGGACTTTTGGTTTGGCTAGTTGAATTTGATTAGTTTTGAGATATCTGGAACCTGACCAAAAGTTTTTTGGAGCTAAACGTGTGTTATTCAGCCAAACTGACTAGTCATGAGTAGACTTTCAGGATGTTGCTCTGGCTATAGACCATAGTTGGACTTTTTGTTGGTTTCTATCCATATGATTGTGTTTCTTTCAAATGAAATGCATATGAAAAACTCTCCAAAATCTTTGAGGCCTCTTATGAAAGACAGTGACCCTCATTTTGGAGAATGCAATTGAGCACCTAATGGATTAGCCACCCAAGGTTATTTGCAACCTTTTTTTTTTATCAATAACAATTTCATTAATTCACCAAAGAGGTTACATAAGGAAGACAAACACACTTATGTCAAGACTGCTGGAATAGACCGACAGAAGGCAGTTAAGCAGTTTTACAAGAGGAGGCCACATCAGCACAACTAACCATCCACTTGTAACAACTGCCATCCACTTGTAACAACTTCCTTGTAACAACTGTAACAATCAAGGTTGTAAAACTATAAGTAGTAGAGCAGGAAAGGGAATAGGGCATTGATTCTTTCAGCATTAAACTCTCCCTCTCTCTCTTTCTCTCTCTCTCTCTCTCTTTTTCCTCTCTCTTCTTCCAAGAATTCAGGAGGTTGGCCCCTCGAAGAGCCCTGAGTTAGGCAGGTTCCTAACAATTTGGTATATGAGCCAGCATGACCAACACAAGAAACATGTTAGTAGACACCCGAATGGATCAGATGGAGGTAGAGATCCATCGAATGTCTTCAGATCTCAAAGAAATGAAGGAAGGCTTCACTGCTCTCTTCCTTTGACTGGAGCAGGGGGCAACGAACATTGACAGAGGAAGCCAAGAAGAGCGCAGCAATGAAAATAACCGTAGAACAGGGGTGGCAACAAGAATAGCCAAAATCGACTTCCCCATCTTCTCAAGCGGCGACCCAACTCCCTGGATTCTTAGAGCTAAAAGGTATTTCGATTACCATGAAACACCAGGGCAAGATAGGGTAGCTCTGGCTTCTGCGCATCTTGAAGGGGAAGCTATCCTCTGGTTTCAATGGTACAAAAGGGGGCACCCTCGTCAAACCTGGGCAGACTTCACGGACGCCATGACTGTCCGTTTTGGATCATCTTGATGAAAATTTGGCAAAGTTGTGGCAGGTGGGATCAGTAAAAGAATACTAGATGGAGTTCGAAAGGCTAGTCGTGAGAGTCCAAGGGTGGACGGAGAAGGCATTGGTGGGAAGCTTTGTCGGCGGCCTAAAAGAAGAACTGCGACTGGAAGTGAAAGCGATGCAGCCCACTTCGGTCATCAGTGTGGCAGCACTAGCCAAATTGTATGAGAACAAGTTCATTTGAGCAAGAAAGGTGCAGCGACCATGGGGTCTCGGAGTAAGAAGGGAGCAAGAAAGGACGACAGCACCAGACAAGGAGGAAGGAGTATTAGGCCCAGGCCCATTGGTTCCTTTCAAACAGCTGACCTGGGCAGAGATGCAAGCCCGCAGAGACAAAGGTCTCTGTTACAACTGCAAAGAGAAATTTGGGTCGAGACATCGCTGCAAGAAACAACAAGCGTTTCTCCTCCAAACAGATGCCGAAGAGGAAGACGACATCACCGGTTGCGGAGAGTCTAACCCAGGGTGGGAAATACAATCCAATGGCACGCCTGAAATATTCTTACAAGCCCTTATGGGACTTGCGTCCCCTTAGACAATGAGAGTTGTAGGGCTGATTCTAGGACGCCAAGTGTCAATCCTCATAGACAGTGGCAGCTCTCTTAACTTCATAACTCAAGTCTTGGTGGATAAAATGGGACTTTCGGTTCAACCCACAACAGCCTTTACGGTTCATGTGGCCAACGGTAACAACCTATCTTGCAATAGCATTTGCATGGGCCTACCACTAAAGATTCAAGGTCATCAGTTTGCGGTGGACCTATATCCTCTCCATCTCAATGGAGCAGACGTGGTGCTAGGCATTCAATGGTTAAGACAGCTAGGGCCCGTGGTCTGCAATTGGGCCCGTCTCACCATGGACTTCACATCAGGAAACTCTACAGTCCATCTACAAGGGCAAACATGCTAGGGCCCAAGGCCCATCAGTCTTGCAACACTAACAAAGCAAAGAGGAGATCCAGATCAGCCCATATTCATGCACATGGACTCAAATTGGACCAGGCCATCCTTAGCTAACAGCAGCCCAGATGGGCCTAGAGACTTCCAAAGCCACCTACAACAACTCCTTCAGCACTATGGCAACGTGTTCAAAGAACCCCATGGACTGCCACCACGCCGGGAACATGACCACCGCATCCCCCTCATGCCGGGATCAGCCTCGACCAATGTAAGACCCTACCGATACCCTTACTTTCAGAAATCTAAAATCGAGAAACAAGTTCAAGATATGCTTAAGCAAGAGATAATACAGCCCAGTCACAGCCCATTCTCGTCACCGGTACTATTAGTCAAGAAAAAGGATGGGACGTGGCGGTTTTGTATTGATTACAAAGCCCTTAACAACATCACCATTAAAGACCGATTCCCGATACCAATCATTGATGAGCTGCTTGATGAACTCAGTCAAGCCACCATATTCTCAAAACTGGATTTACGAGCTGGGTATCATCAAATAAGGGTACATAGGGAGGATGTTCACAAAACGACTTTCAGGACACATGATGGCCACTATGAATTCTGGGTCATGCCATTTGGGCTGACCAATGCTCCAGCCACATTTCAAGCCTTGATGAATGACATATTCCGGCCATATTTACGTAAGTTCATCCTTGTTTTCTTTGACAACATATTGGTCTACAGCCCCAATTGGGAGGAACGTCTGAACCATCTACAGGTCACTCTTGCAACACTTGAGGCCCACCAACTGTTCGCTAAAGAGTCCAAGTGCTCCTTTGGACAAAACCAAGTTCACTACTTGGGACATGTTGTAGAAAAGGGGACTGTAGTGGCTGACCCAGATAAAATCTCCAGTATACTGGGCTGGCCGCAACCCAAATGTGTGAAAGAATTGAGGGCCTTCTTGGGACTGTTCGGGTTCTACCGCCGCTTCATCAAAAACTACGGCCTAATAGCTACCCCATTGACCCAATTGTTGAAACAAGACACTTTTAACTGGTCAAACCAGGCCCAACAAGCTTTTGAGCAATTGAAACAAGCAGTTGTGTGCCCTCCAACATTAGCACTGCCCGATTTCACAAAAGATTTCATCATTGAGTGTGATGCCTCGGGTCAAGGCGTTGGGGCTGTTCTCATGCAAGAGGACCACTAGCCTTTTTCAGCAAGGCCTTAACATCACAAAAGCGGGCCAAATCAGTTTATGAGCGAGAATTAATAGCAATAGCCTTAGCAGTCCAATGTTGGCGATCCTACTTGATTGGTAGACTATTCACAATTCGGACTGACCATTAAAGTCTGAAGTTCTTATTGGATCAATCAGTTCTATCCCCGGAACAACAACGCTGGATATCCAAGCTACTGGGGTACGACTACAGAATTGAATACAAAGCAAGGACTGCTAACCCGAGTGGCGGACGCCCTCTCACGGCACCCACAGTCATTTCAGTTACTAGTATCTTCCCCAACTTCTCCACTCCTGGATCTACTGCGAAAAGAAGCCCAATCCCATAAGGAGTTATAGCAGTTGAAGGCCCAAGTATTGGCAAATCCCTCACTGCACCCTGGGTACACAATTAAGAATGATCTACTCTTCTTCAAAGGACGCTTCGAAATCCCGGCAGCCTCTGCTCATCTTAGAAAACTCCTGGAATTATTCCATGCCTCACCCACGGGTGGCCACTTCGGCATCCTACGAACACAAAAGCGCATCGCCACACAATTTCATTGGAAAGGCATGCGTACATCTATCCAAAACTTCATAGCCAAGTGTGCAATATGCCAACAAAACAAGTCGGCCACTACAACACCAGCAGGCTTCTTGCAACCACTCCCAATACCAACCCAAGTCTGGGATGATATATCAATGGATTTCATCACGGGATTGCCCGTTTCTGCTGGCAAAACAGTTATCCTTGTGGTAGTAGATAGACTGACAAAATACAGTCATTTCCTACCTCTATCACACCCATTTACAGCAGCCACAGTTGTTGAATTATTCCTCCGGGAAATTGTGCACACCTACGTGGGCTCCCCAGCTCAATTGTATCAGACAGGGACCCTATCTTTATGAGTCGTTTCTGGGCTGAGCTTTTCCGCCTACACGGGGTTAAACTATTCAAGTCAACTAGCTACCACCCCCAATCTGATGGACAGACAGAGGCGGTTAACAAGAGTCTCGAAACATATCTGCGATGCTTCGTGGGAGATCGACCAAGACAATGGGTGAAGTGGATCCACTGGGCCAAATGGTGGTACAACACCACTTTCCATAGCGCTGTGGGGATGACACCCTTCAGAGCTTTATATGGTCGGGACCTCCCCCTCTACTTCCTTATGAAAAAGGAACCACCACAGTAGTGGCCGTTGAAGAACAGCTAACGCAATGGAATGAGGTGCTAAGGGAACTGAGAGATCATCTCTTACAGGCACAGCAATGGATGAAGCACACCTATGATAAACACCACAAGAATGTCCAATATGAAGTAGGCGATTGGGTGTTTCTCAAATTACAACCCTTCAGGCAGATTTCGGTTGCAAGCCAACAGTGGAACAAACTCAGCTCGCGCTATTTTGGCCCATTTAAAATCCTGGAGAGGATAGGATCAATGGCCTTCAAACTGGACCTTCCGGCAACATCCAAACTGCACCTTGTATTCCATATCTCCTTACTGAAGAAGGGGCCAAAGTCAGGAGTCATTACAAGTGCGACCCTTCCCATATTTTCAGAAGAAGGACAAGTGCAGACTGAGCCAGCCCGCATCATTGATTTCAGATGGGTGCGCCGGGAGGCAGAGTCATACCAGAGGCATTAGTTGTTTGGTCTAACCTTTCGGAAGAGGATGCAACCTGGGAATCCTACTTAGATCTGCAATCTAATTTTCCTACATTAGACCTTGAGGGCAAGGTCGCTCTAAAGGAAGGGGAGATTGTCAAGACTACTGAAACAGACCAACAAAAGGCAGTTAAGCAGTTTTACAAGAGGAAGCCACGTCAGCACAACTAACCATCCACTTGTAACAACTGCCATCCACTTGTAACAACTGTAACAATCAAGGTTGTAAAACTATAAGTAGTAGAGCAGGAAAGGGAATAGGACATTGATTCTTTCAGCATTAAACTCTCTCTCTCTCTCTCTCTCTCTCTCTCTCTCTCTTTTTCCTCTCTCTTCTTCCAAGAATTCAGGAGGTTGGCCCCTCAAAGAGCCCTGAGTTAGGCAGGTTCCTAACAACTTATCTTCCAAGTACAATCAAGAAAACAAAAGAATAGGTAGAGACAAAAATTACATTGAATCCCTTTCTGCCCCTTGTTTAGCTAAACCATCAGCTAGAGAATTGGCTGATCTTTTGACCCAGCACATTTTAACTTCCATCTCCCGCACCAGCCACGCAAATTTCCTCCTCTGATTACTGTACCTCCATAGACCATTTCTGTCTGCATTCAGCCACCCTATCACCACCTCCGAATCCCCTTCAATTAAGAGTTTTCTGATGTTCATCTCCTTGACTTTCTGGACTCCTTCCATAACTGCAAAGATCTCAGCTCTAAGGAAGTCACCCACTCCAATTGGGCCTGAGAACAAGGAAAAAATGATCCCATTCTCATCCCTAAAGACACCCCCAATCCCTGATTGTCCAGGGTTCCCCCTACTACTCCCATGAAAATTTAATTTCATGAACCCAGTAGGTGGAGGTGTCCAAGACACACTCATTACTGACTTGGTCTGTGTGCACTTTGCTATTTCACCCCACTTCCTCAACATGTCATACACTGTGTAACCTGTGAATAGTTCCAAAGATTTCAGCCACTGTACAGCCCTGAAATGAATGATAGCCTTTAGTTCTTCCACCCCTCTCTCTGCCACTGAGAATATCTTGAAGTTTCTTTCTTCCCATATTGTCCAACATACTGCAGCCCTCAAACCTCTCCACATAGTCCTTCCCCTTTTCCTATGCCACCTGAATATTTGCAACACCATTTTGACTTTTCTTTTCTTTGGTTGTTGTACCTAGAGATTCTGCTAAAATCAAGCCAATATTGAAAAAGTGGAGACTATAGATAAATACATTGGATAAATAATTCATCAAAAAATACATTGGATAAATACTGCCGAGGAGAATCATATAAATGAATGCATGGTCACATAAACAATGGATTTGAGACTATTAGGGGCTTTAAAGAAAGCCATTGCGTTCTTACAAGATATTCAGTAATCATTTAGAAGTTTATATGTTGAATAATACCTCAAATTGGCTTTAAATATATTAGATCAGAGAGACAAACATACACATACACTCAAAAAAGTCATCTCAATTCTCAAGGTGGAATATACTTGGTAATTTCTGGGGTGAGCATCAAGGCGTTTCCCTTGAGCCTTGTCTCCAAGGAGTTCACATCCTCTACACCGTTCTGCACCAACCAATAGCAATCTGCCACACCATTTAGAAAATATAACTCATTTTGAAAAGGGAAAGACAGGCTAGCATGGCAAGTTGCTAACTTGCTATTGATCTGGTGCAGAAAACACTGAAATAAGCCTGTCTAAATCCAGATTAAGCATATGTCGGCTAGAGAATGAAAAGGCTTGCTTGCAGACATGCCCAATATTTTTACATGCTAGAAGCTCTATGTCGGAGAGAAAATCTGATGGTCCAGTGTCACTATTATCCTTTATTTTCCCCATGTTAGAAGCTCTATCCTTGAACAGAGAGAAGCCAAATGGTTTGGTGTCACTATTTCAATTCATTTTTTACATGTTTCTTTTTGGCCAATTAAGAGCCAGATTACTGAATCCCTAACTAATTGGTCAATATTCTTAGTGTGGTCACCTTGGATGGCAAGTTGATGCTTTGCAGTTGAGAGCCCAATGACTGCATCACTAACTAGTTGTCAATACTGGGATGACTAAAGTATCTGACTAAAATATCGGATAAAGAAATTAATGACTAGTCAACCACAATTATATGCATGCAGTTGCTTTAAGTTCTTGTGATGAACATGGTTGGCTGATGGTATAAAATAGAAACAAGACAAATAAAAGAATAAAGTGGAAAATTCTTTCAAGTTTTTTTCCGATCAGTAGTGTGCTTCATATGAAGTTGCGAACTCTTCTATGGAAAACGAAGGCTGTAACTTCCTATCCTAGGTTTTGTAGTCTGGCTTTATTTATGCTTGCAAAAACAAGGTCTGTATACTAAATCCATAAAAAAGGATTGCAAATTAAATGTTCACTGTCATTCTTTTATTGCATATTTGCAGTCTATATTAATTTATTTATGTATAGCATCAATATTTTAAATTTAGAACACATCTGTTTTGGTCAACTAGTCAGTGCATGGGCTAGAAAGGATTAGTCATTGCCCCACTTGATTGGAAACATTAGCGCATTTATGGATACTGACGTAGAAACAGATACCAAAGATGGGGATACTACTATCCCTTTTACATAGTTTAAAAAGTGTTGGTGCTATAAAATATAGTCTAGAAATTTTCTATGGAGTATCCAATGCCGGATCCAGTACATATCTTCTGTCACTGGTATGGCATGTACATGTATCTGGTTATCATAGATTAGCATTGGTGATATAGATTCAGTAAATGTTGCTCAAGTGACCAATTATTGTCATGGGTTGTTTACTTTCAGCTTTTAAATTGAGCTATGAAACACAAAGTACTACAGTATATATTTGCATGGTTCAATTCCTTGAATTGGACAGTGAAAATTGGCTTCGGTAACCAGTATATTGTAATTCCTGGGGTTGAATTTGTATTGGGATTGTCATTTTCTTTGTTTTCACAAAATATGACTCCTCTGGTTGAGTCTTAATTCCATCTTAGTAATTCATCATTTCTCTACTCTTCCGATTATGATGGAGACCTTGGAAATGGGTTAACAGGCTTTATCAGCAGCTATCTACTGGTTAACTTACAGGTGGCAGCAAATTGTAGATCAACTGGCGGGTTCTAGGTTTATGGTTCAGGTTACTTTGATTCTGCTGATCTTCTTGTTCCTGAACAAAACCACGAGCTGAAGACACTTGTGGTGTAGCTGATGAATTGTTGCTGCATATACAAGGAAGGGTTGCTCTGATCTTTGACGCTGCCCTTGAAATATCTCAAAGGTATAGGGCTTATTTCACTCTGAAATTTTACTCTTGCTCATTTATGATGATCTATACAAAGGCATTCCAAAAGGGTATGCCTACAAATTGTTCATGTGCGGAACTGGCCTTTTCCAATTATAGTAATAAAGTTCCCTTACACCCAGTCCATCTGCTATTCTTTATGTTCTTTAACTTGTACTTTTCCTTTTTTAATCTAGCATCTGTATACATAATTACTTGAAAAGACAATTTGATTATTTTTGTTGAACTCTTTGGGTTAACCCTGTATTATATTTTTTAATATGAAATATAAGATATTTGCCTTTTGAGTGTTTGATGGATTAGGAGATATCAAAGTGAACCTTAGATACTCTTTCGTCATTCAATCTCATTATCAAAGTCGAGAATATTTGCTCTGTATATCATCTTTTTGCTTGGACTGCCAGTGGTTTAGGCTTCATAGATAGTCTCAAAGGAATGCGATCATCCAGATTATAGCTTCTCTCCGCTAGATACGCTGTGAAGGCAATGCAAAATGACAGACTGGTAGTGAACGTGAGAAAAAAAGCTCAACAATCTGTTTATGATTATCCAGATTATCCTTTTTAACCTAAATTCACAAACAGTTGGTTGGACTTGGAATACCCTAACTTGGGATGTAGTCTCGGAGCATGCGATCAAGCCTCGATAAAACTGAAAGCCGAACCCCAGAGCCAATACATTGACGGCGCTACTTAGTTCCACATGGATGAACCCTGGTAAGGTCAATCAATCACTGTAACTGTTTACAGAAGTGAATTATATGGAATGATGTATAGGTTCATTAAAATGTTTAAACACTATGCCATTCAATCTCTAATTAATTTAGTGGGAGTCTCAACAATACAGGGAATCGGACTTCACCAGTTGAATATAGCATCAATGGAGTTACTTATTTTTTAGTTTTTTACTAGTGGACCACTGGACCTTAACCATTAATGATGGACAACACTATCATGAGTTTAAATTCCGTTAATCAGGGTATTGAAAGCAAGGTTTAAAGTATTGACACGTATCGGTTGATACGTATTGTGCCGGTGATTTCCCGATATGCCCCTAAAGGAATTGTATTGGGTCAGCCACTGAGTTATACCCTTGCCCTTGCTTAGTATTTCAGTTGGAAACGTAAACTGTCAACGGTAAAGCGATGATAAATACCATATGCGATCGTGACCTTGATCCAGATTCCAATCCTACTATTCTCATGTTCATCACTTTATCAAAGCAAGGTTTTAAAAACTGTCCGGAGATGCAACTGCTTTGATCACCAGTTTCTGGGTCAGCAGTTAGATCGTTTGGGTTGAACAGTTCAGACGGTTTAATTTTTTTGACTCAAGGTTTAAAGTATTGACATGTATTGACCCATATCGGTTGATGTGTATTGTATCGGAAGCACTCCGGTATGTCCCTACAGAGGATGTATCGGAGTTCTGACTCGTTCAGGGGGGTGGAGGAACCTTCAATCATCCCTCCTGAATCGGTTTTTAAAAAAATAAAAAAAAAAGTAAAAAAAGGCCCTATTTAGAATCTTGATTTGACTTATTAGGGTAATGAGAATGATATATCTATTTAAGTGGGGGTGGCTGTAGGCTACTTAAGGAAAGAATAGAAAGAGGAAAAAAAAAAGAAAGAAGAAAGAAAACCCTGTAATAGATTCCTCATTGACACTGTTTTTAACTGTACAGATCTATAAAAATTTGGAGTCAAAGAATCTATAAAAAACCTTAAGATAAAATAAGAGATAGAAGGTAAAGAAAAATGAAATCAAGAGGACATCAATCCAAACAAATCATGTAGTAACGCCTCGTT
Organism: Nelumbo nucifera; assembly: GCF_055504915.1. Lineage (NCBI taxonomy): Eukaryota > Viridiplantae > Streptophyta > Magnoliopsida > Proteales > Nelumbonaceae > Nelumbo > Nelumbo nucifera. The sequence continues at coordinate 25,328,427 of NC_142654.1, forward strand.
TGGGTTCAAATGCCAGTGCCAGTACAAAACTCCCAACCCTGTAATATCATTTCATGCAGACAGTCTAAAAACAAGAACTAAAAGAAATCAACCTGCAAATTTGTTTATACTTTTCAATATCTTTCTCCATTTTATTTAGTCTTCTCTTTCACTAGTCTATAATGCCATACCTGCTTTAGGTGGTAGGCACTTTTTCAAAACATGCTATTCGTGTTCCTTCAATTTTGATATTACAAATTGGACGGCCCTGATTGATATTCGTAATCATACCACTTGCAAAGGGCATATCTCTGGTTGGGAGCTACAAGGCAAAGGAAAGTTAAAGCATTTAATTTTCCATGTTCATTCCCTTCAACTTTTCAGTGATTGTACCTACGCTGGTTTTCCCACCACACTGTCATCCTCTGGACTTTGTAGAAATTGGACCATTGGGAGGCCTACTGAGGTAGTAAGGTCTAACAACTCAAACTAGTGGGCTAGTACTTTTCAGTTCATTCCCTACATTCTGTTACTGCAACTGTCTGTATGAACGAATTTTCAAGTTTATAAATAAAAAGGAAAAAAGAACAAGAAGCAGTGGACCATATATAATTTTTTAACAATTTTCTCCTTTCACATAATAAAAATTGCGTGAAAGGGCAAAATTTGAATATTTTGACAAAATTAAATTACTGCGTACCTGATTGCATAGATTACAAAAGATAAAAAAAAAAAAAGTAAAAATAACAATAGATAATTAGATATGCTTGCTATATCTAGTCTAGTGTACAATTTCCCTTTTGGGATCCCCTCAAGGTTCTTGGCTGTTCACACGGCTGTGGAGCTCCAGCATCTCTTGATGGTTGGGGTCCACAGAGAGAGCAGCTCGGCAGTCACGCAGGGCACCAGATATATCTCCAATGTGCTCATGGAATGCTGCTCGCAGGTGTAGAAGGTGGAGGTCAGCTTTGAAAGCTATTGCTCTTGATAGTTCTGCAATCGCTTCCTTTTCCTTGTGGTTGTCCATCAGCACTGTTCCAACAAAAATACAAAATCATCTTCAGTGTGGGCTAAACGCAGAAAAACCCTGCTGCCTGATAATTACAAGTGGTCCTTTTGAAGCGTTATAAAGCTCGAGTTTGTTATCTTGACTTCTTGACTTTTTCATTGAGGGAGTCTGAATAGAGTCGGAAAATAGTTCATCTTTTGCCTTTAGAATCATAAGACAACATCTCTACTGTCACACTACCCTTATAATAAATCCGTTTTCACACACCTTCGAATGTTTAAAAAGTCAGAATGATTTCATTTCCTTATTGCTATGATTATGAGTAAATGATGGATAAATATTCAAAGTGCATGATCTCAAATTGACCAACAGTGGGGTGGTGGGGTGTGCAGCAGCAGCAACCATGGCTCTGCAAAGCTAATAATAAGACTTTGCCACCATCTATTAATCTCCTGTTCATTTGTCTCTCGTGTTTAGGAGAGGTTTTTCTCCTTGTTTGGGTGCATGTGGAATGAGCCAACAAGTATGGAGAGTGTATTTTATCTGGAAACTTTCAAATGGCCAAAGAAAAGAGGTAAGATGCTGTGGATGGTGACAGAAGCAGCAGTAATTTGGAGAATTTCTGAGGAAAGGTATGTTAGAATTTTCAATCAGATGGAAAGACATTTGGAGGATGTCATAGAGTGTGTTACTATTAGAGGAATGTTAGAATTTTCATGAGATGGAAAGACATTTGGAGGCTGTCATAGAGAGTTTTACTATTAGAGTGGTACATTGGGTAAATCACATGAGCTTTTTTCCCTTGACTCTTCCGATGATATTGTTAAGAGGTGGAGGGAAGTGGTCAGCAAAAACTACAAAAAAATGAAAATTTTTATGTTATGGACTTTGCTGGAAAAGGAATATATCAAATTAACTTTGATGGAAGTAGTATGTGGAACCCAGGTCCTTCAGGCATAGGGGGATCTTTAGAGGCGAAAGGGGCATTATTAAGGCTCAGGGCTAACAGGGAGACTCCATATAAACAAAATTATGGCTTTGATTCAAGGGATTCAAAAGGCAAGAGAAATGAAGATTGAAAAGTTAGTGATTGAAGGAGACTCAAGGTGGTTGTGGGCTGGTTAAAGAAAAAGAAGCTTTAAGGGCTTTCAGGAATGAAATAAAGAAGTTCAAGTGGCTGACTATTGGAATACAGGTGCAGGTGTAATGGGTTTATAGGTCAGCCAACAACTATGGCTGATAACCTGGCTAACCAAGGGGTAAACACTGAACAGGAATGATCTGTTTTGGGCAGAGTTGTAATGAACTTTAAAGGGCAGAGTAAAAGCCTGTTTTCTCTCTTTTGTATTATCCTGTACTTTAAATGTTTTATATTGCTTAATGAAATAAGCTTAAGTTATTTATCCAAAAAAATAGTTAGATTGTAATAAAGTAGGTTGACAAATGCTACCAAATTACATTCTTTTTGACCATTAGCTAATAAGGCAAACAGACCCAAGAAAAAAAAATCCAAAGATCATATTATTTAAAAGACCAACAGTACAAATAAACCAGCCTTTATGGCAAAGCAAAGAACTCACAAAGGATTAGCTTACACTTTGCATATAGTTATTTTATTGATCCTCTTTCAAGGCTCGTGACAGTAGCCACAAGGCAAGACTCGATGTAAACAACTTGGAACATGGATTCGAGTCACCATCTTGGCATGTCAAGCTGTAAGGAGAATGTGAGTGTGCAACCCTACAATTTTTCAAAAGAATTATTTTTTCTGCTTCTTTCATTTTCCCTAACCTATTTTACTGTGAAATCGGTTAATATTCCTGATGTTTTTGTTGTACTTAAGACCTTTTCAAGAGTATCTAATATCAAGAGTTTTCTGTAATTGATATTTGGAAGTTGTGAAATATAATTTTGGTCTGCAATCCACATTTCAACCAATTATTGTCATTAATAAATAACTGAAAATAGTTTTCCCCAATAAGCAAATGAAATAAAATAGATACCTTAATAGAGACATTTTCTTGCGTTTTCCCTACACATAGCATGTACCTTAATTTATATATTTGTCCCTACATATAGCGTGTACATGTGATCATGCATATTGCACACACAATGATGTGCACACAAACAACTTATACACATTTAAGATTGAGTTTTAAGCTTCATTCCTTGCCTCATGCTTTGACTGTCAAATAATCAATTTTATAATCTATGAATTTTTCAAATTAAAGGTGACTCGGGCTCCCCCTTTTAGACACATTTAAGACATTATACAAAATTAAATAAATAAATAAATGGATAAGGAAATCTGACCTGCAGCTCGGTATCTGTAAGGATAGACACGGAGTGGATCTAATCGAGTTACCATCTCCAGATCTGCCTTTGTGAGTTCACGCTCACAATATTCAGACCTCTTTTCATATGCTGATGCATTATTCTGAGCTTTCTCAATTAGTTTTGTCATTTCCTCATATGCAGCATTACGGTCATTCCTAAGGTAATGGACCCTAGCAAGACCCTGGTGGGCTCGGGTGTGCCGGATCTTGAGGGCATTAATGTAGCAATCAGCTGCCAAATCCAGTTTTCCACAATCAACATACACGCTACCAAGATTGTTCAGGGCCTGTCAAGTGGAAATTCGAAAGTTAAATACTGTGGGACAGCCGGACTAGAATATCATTTTATATTACATCATACCATAAACACAAAGGAAATGTATAGAAATCTAAACCCTCACATTTGGTCCATAAATAAATTCATCAATCTAGACTTTTCTTGGATGACCCATTGAAGCGGCAAAATCTAATGAGACAGTTTAATAAGTTTAGTTATTCTTGGCCTTTCTCAACTATCATTTCTCCAGCTATGATGGTAAAGAATCTTTTTTTATCAATAACAGTAAGATTCATCAACAATAGTAAAGATTATTCTTCCCATTCATCAAAAAAAAAATAGTAAAGATTCTTCCCAGTTTAATATCAGACTGGATATCCATAAGAAGTGATTTACAATGAATGGCCAAGACTAATAAGATAGTGAGCCACTTGATTGACTAGGTTTTTGTGGAAACTGAGATGCCTTAAGCCAGGTATCATAAAAACAGACATTCAGAGAAAAATTGAAGACAAGAAAATAGAAGTTTTCAGAGATAGGCTCGAAACAAGTTTAAGTTACAATACCCACAGGATGATGAAAGTTTAAGTACAATCTCATCTGTGACTGCATCAAATAGCTACATATGCACTTCAAAAGCTGCTAACCCATGATAAATTGAACTTAGGAAGGGAAAACCCCCCAAAACTTTACAATTATTGCATGTATTCCTCTTTTTTCTACTACATATTGATATTAGAATCAGAAAGAATAAATTTCATCATCCTGTGGGTTCACACTATCAAAAACTCCTTCTTACTCACTGTTGTCTACTATTTAAAATACCATCAGGGGGGCAGATATTTCAAGATGTGAATTGAAAACAATGAAGAGAACCATTTTTTCCTCTCTAAATTTTCTATTTATGATTATGTGCCAAAAAGCATATTCCCATAGTTTTTTTTTATAAGCAGCATATTCCTCTAGTGCTGCATATTAGAGAATTGGTTACTTACAATTATTAAATATTGATATCACCTTTTCTTGTCAAAGGGAACTTATCTATATGTTATTAAATCTAACTATTGTATTTATCACATGTTTTTCATAAAAGAGTTGTTCTTTTTATTATCCTAATATTATATGAAGTGGTAATTATTTACTGCACCGTAGTCCAAGTTAGTATAGCACCACATTTTTACAGCAAGTGTAGGGGAATAACTCTTTGTGGCTACAAACATTAAAACTTTCAACTATGAGTTATTATTTTTTTCACAGGGTGGAAGTTTCAAAGCCCCATACTGCCGTCTGTAAACATCTTTGTGGAGGTTTCTTCTAGGGAATGTATTATTAATATCCAATCATGAAATAGACCATAAAATAGCCAAAACAAAAAAGAAATTCAGTTGAACTTGAAGAATGGCTAAGAACATTACTAAAGTCAACTGTTGTGCAAGAGCACCTCTTGAATTTCTTTAATTTCTGAAATTTTCTGGGATGAGTGTCCACAATTATTCATAAATAGAAGCATCCTTTTATATTGTTTTACACTTTGAATAGGATTGGTCCTAAGATGCACAATGTTCTTGAGAATGACTCATTGAGTGATGACAGGAGTTTAAAGGAGTATGATGGGCTCCATTTTGTGAGATTGGGGTTCGGTTGCAAGTTTCACATTCAGAACATTGCAAGTCATCCCAGAACAGACAGCACCGGAATGGGGTAAGTTAAAGATATACTTGGATGGCTGTTTTCTATTCTTTTTTTTTTCCTGCTTTTATTTTGGTGGGTGAGCTTGGATGGTTGTGACATGAGGCGTTCCACTACTTGGAGGTGTGAGGTGTAGTTCAGAACGTAAGAGGTGCCTCTCAAATACAAGGAGGGGGATGAAGAGGAAGAAGAGGAAGGAGGATCTCATTTTTCTTTATTTTTAATAAAATACATTTATATTAAGAAGAATGAAGATGCATAATACTAGCTGAAAGGGGGGGGTCTTTCCCCTTATCTTTCCTTCCCTTCCCTTTTCTTTCTTTTCTCTTTTATTTTTCTTCTCTTTCTTTCTTTCTTTTTCTTTCCCTTCCCTTTCTTTTTCTTTTTTGATAAATTTCCCTTTCCTTTCTTTTCTTTTTTTCTTTCTTTTCTCTGTATTTTTGTATGAGGTGTGTGTGAGGTGTATTTGGCATATGCCTAACTGTTAAGCCTTGCGCTGTTTCTTATATGGTCCCCTCCTTTGTTTCAAACATTTGAGATGGTTGAGGTTTCTCTCACTTGTATCAATAAAATTATGATTTCATGTTGCTGATCAGGAATAAGAAAGATATACACGGTTCTAAAATTGGGGGCATTGGATAAAGAAGAAAAATACTTCAGGGTCAAGAGAAATGGAATGAATAAGAATTGGGTGGATAGTGCCATTATTAGCTTCCAATAGCTAAGAGTGTAAAGTAAAAAAGAACATTATAGCTATAAGGACACATAGGGGTCATTACAGGCTGGCAAACATGAGAATAAGAGTTTGAGTCTAAGTTCAGCTAGATAACCATGAATAGGTTTGCAGTTAATGTTATAACCTTTCAGGCATTTATGATAGAACAGAATAACTGGGATGGGTTGGGTAACCTGCATCAACTATATTCATATTAAAGATACATTGTAGTTTCTGGTTAAACAGGGTAGTTTGAAGCATTTGTAATGCCATAGAAATTCTAAATATTTGAAAGGATTAATGTGGACTCTTTTATAACAACGAAAAACTTCATAGGAGACATTTATCCTCTCTCTGACAGTTCCCATGAAAAGTATGGCCCATCCTATACTAAAGATAGATGTGCTTTGTTAAACATAAAAACTAAAATGTATCGGTAGAAAGAACTAGGATGAAAGAAAACCATACTTGTCCTTTGCGAAGCCTGTCCGAAGGACACTTAAGTGCATCCTCTAGAAGTGAAACAACAGTTGAAGAACAAGAAGGGTCTTGGCTAGAGTCTGCCAAAGCATAGGCTTTTAGAAAATAGGCCTCAAAAGATCTCTTAAGGTTGATTGACTTTTCAGCCTTGCGAAGCCCTTCTTCATAATGACCTGTATCATATAAGATCCACCCCTCGTAAACCAGGCGCTCATGTTCACTTGATGCATGCTGGCGTGCCAGTTGTAGACTTCGCATGGCTGCATCAGGACAGTTTAACCTGATCAAGCAAAACCATGAGTTTTTATCTGCTTTGACAGAAGCATAACCCTATCAAACAACAATAGCAAGTAAAAAGAAAAAAAAAAAAAAAAAAAAAAACGAAGGCCACAAGTTACTTGAGCATACCTAAGGAGAAGCAAAGACTGTCTGAAGTATAGCACACCTTTTGCTGCATCAGATTCAAGCATCTGATAGATAACTGAGAGGGACCCAATATCATCAACTGAAGACCATCGGTCATATAATTGTAACCAACAATCTGCGGTTGTCCAATTCTCAACATGCTCATGTACAAGAGTACGGAGTTGAGAAGCTGCCACCCGCCCTTCAAACATCCTATATTCTGGAGAAAGTGTAAGAATGGCCTGAACATCACACAAGGCAGCTTGGTAATCCTCAAGCGCCAGATAGAAACAGAACCGAAGTTCCAAGCATTCTAATGCCAACTTGAATCCAAGAATCCGATTGATTTCCCCCAAAGCAGCTTGAACATTTTGCTTCCTCATCAATGATGCGGCCCGATACATGTATGGATAGTTCAGTGTTGGGTCCAACTCTGTTGCCTTTTCAAGGTCTTCCAACTTTTTGTCACCTTCACAGTATAGTGACCTCTCCTGGTACATCCACCCAAGAGGGGTATAGGAAGAAATAGTAGAGCTTAACTTCTCATATGACCAAAGTTTATGGCCTCTGATAAAACCCAGCCTAGCCAAACCTGCAACAGAATAAACATGGCCCTCATTGAAAGCTGCCTCAAAGAGTTGCTCAGCTTCATCATATTCTTTCCTCAGAAGCCTCACACATCCCAACTGATGAAAGGCCAACTGTCTCTGCCTACTAGTTGTTGCTGACTCTACCAACCGTTCCAAGAAACAGGCTGTTACATCTGACTGGGGATCACCGTTCATGGCTACCTCACTCAATAGACAATAGAGTGAGAATGAAGCAGACCCCACCATGATTGATCTCTGCTGCTTATTAGTAATGCTGAATATCTTAACCACCCGATCATCATTCAAACAATCAGGAAGTTCATGTAAAAACACTTGTAAACATGAAGCAGCAAGGACTGGGGCATTCTCTTCAAGTGCATATTCCATGAGGTCAATTGCATCTTGTCTTGAGGAGACCAAAGATGCAAGTTTCCGATCACAAGCATCTTTAAGCCTTTCACAACAGAACTTGTTGGCAAATATTAATATTTCCAACAAGGTACCAGGAGAAACCCCTTCCAAACTGCCTGTCCCGCTAAATTCACTAACCACCCTCATGCTCGAAGGGGAGATACCATTTTCAGACAAATCTATGTCTTCTTGATGTGATTCCATGAAACATCCGTTAAGCATAGCATGGAATGGAGCAGACAGAGATGCAATCTTCTGCCTATCACAGGCTATCTTCTCTTCTCCAATTTGGAAGAAGACCGTACTGGAAATATGACTCCCCACAATCTCAACTGTTTCAAGGGAATTCAAGTTTAAATCAGTGGGAAGCTGAGAGGCAATGTCTAACGGTCCAAATTCCTGTGTGCATTTCCCGCATGAGGCAAGCAAGTCGGCAATGAGATCTTCTCCTTGCTTCTCATACTTAAGCCATGCACTAAATACGAGTTTCTCATGAACGGTGGTGGCATTTAGCCATGCTGATCGGAGGCTCCGGCGCAGCAATTTGACTTCTCCAAGGCCCCTAAAGACCTGAAACTGTAGCAAGTAAAGGTTCGGTCTCTCACAGAGCGGACAAGACTCAAGTTCTTCATGAATTTGAGCTAGAACATCAACATAATCAAGGGGCTTAAAGAATGGGAGGATGGGTGGCTCGGGCACCTTGATAAGAGATTCTCTACAGAAAAATGACCTAATCTTAGTTTCAGGAAAAGAAAAACAAAACCCAGTTCAGTAAATGAACATAGAAGCGGTACTTACATAGAAGACGAGGAGTGCGTGGAAAATTTGGAGATCTTCCCTCTTTCAACTTGAAGCCATGATTGTGGATTCAGAGCATGCACTTGTGTTTCTTTGCAGGATTCGGAAAGAAAAAGATTTTTCATGGGGCATAAGAGATGAAACAAGTTCCAGATCTCCACAATCTTGAAATGATTTCTCTCCAACACTCAAATACAAAAAGAAAAAAAAAATGAAAAAAAAGAGAGGAAAATAACTAACAGGATGAAAAACAACTGAAAGAAAAGGAGCTCCTTTCACACTAAAATCACAAATTGAACCCGAAAGTGTTGCAAACCCACCAAGCAACAGAATATGAAAAGAAAAAAACAATAAATACAAAACGGAAACAACGCCCTTCCAGATTGACCAAAAAAAGAGAATAAAAAAAAACACCCTTTCAGATAATCTCTCTATACGGGTTCCTCTCTCTCCTTCAAACGTATTACTACAAGAAACTATAGGTTGCTCTTCACGCAAGAAAATGAAGCTTTCTGTGATCAGTCTCTGCTTTTTTGGTGTATAATCAGTCTCTAAATCTATTGTCTTCTCTATCCTACAGGCTAGAGAAATTAATAGCCACAAAACTCTACAATTTATTTCCTCAAAGATCTCCAAGTCTCTTCAGCAGTAGGAGCTCAAAAGGATTAAGCAAGATCTCTGATACTGCGAAATCCACCTTAAAATCAACCAAATTCACAGCAATAGAGACAGAAATGGAAACATCAAGAGAGACCCACCTACCTTGTTGGAATAATTTCGGGAAAAGAATCCAAAAGAAACCCAATAGAAGAGAGGAAAGGAGAGAAAAATTCAAAACAGGCTCACTTATTTTCTTGCTTGAATTTTCAGACCCAAGTCCCAAAAATCATCAATACAACGGCATTCCATTCCATGAGATCAAAGAGAAGGAATCCAAAGGAATACTTTCTTTTTCTTTTGTTTGGTAAAAGGACCGGTTTTTCCTCTTTTTCTCCAGTCTTTCTGTTAAAACGAGAAAAAGCGAAGGATTGAAGCCACTGTTGTTTGCTAGTAAAAAAATAGAATAGAATAAAATTGAAATAAAAAAAAAAGGTTGAGTTCATTGAGAAATGTAGGAGAGAGAGAGAGAGAGAGAGAGAGCGAACGCAGAGTAGGATACACTACCAACAGCACATGCTCCGGTTTCGCTCCTGCAATCGCCGATACTTTTTCAGTCAATTTCTCGGAAGAATATCGTGATGAAAAGACCATATTACCCTTTCATTGCCTGTTATGTGTTCTCCACTCACATCTTGTATTATTAATATCACAATTAAGTATCCTTAAGTTTTTTAATAATTGTCTACATTACACTTTATCCACATGTGATATTACATGAATGGTAATTATTTTAAAATTTCTAAAATACCCTTCATTATTCAATAACCTTCAAAAAAGCTAGAAAACCAACATGAAGGGATAGAACGAAATGGGCACATATCTGAGAGAGAAAACAGGGGTCATTGTGGAGTGATTAGGAAGAATCAGAAATCAACAAAAATGACGACAATTTCTTCTTATTTATCTATTTTCCATGCCTATCATGTCACTGTAACCCAGATCCCCATCACCTGTTGATGATCATCAAGTCTGTTAAAGCAACAAACTGAAGTATTTGGAATCCCTGAAGTTGTGCCCGTTAAAAGATGAAAAAAGAGATCATGCAACTTCAGGCGATTTGGTGCTTCTCTTCGTTGAAAGCCAGGGAAAATGCCTAAGCAGATCCACGAGATCAAATAATAAAAGCTCATAGTTGATCTGATCAGAAAGTTTATATTCAAATCATCAATTTGGTTGCTGTGAGAGGGGATCCACTTGTCAAATGTGGGTCTGGTTCAAGGTTTTCACCGATTGGAAGATCATTTTAGTGGATTCCGTTATCGTTGCCACTGGTGATGTGTGCATTCTGGAATTGTTTTATATCGGCTTGCGTTGCGCCCATTTTCGTTGCAGCAGCAGCAGACAGGAGGTGACGAGAGAGAGAGAGGAAGAACCAGAGAAGAGAGATGCAAAGGAGCCGCTGTTGCTTAGTGGTAGTCATTTTTGGGTCTGCTACAGAGAAAACGATTAAAAAAATAACGGATATAGAGAGAGAGAGAGAGAGAGAAAGATCATCATTGGAATTGCTCCGAAACATCATCATCCGAACAGTTCATCAATCAGTTGAGTTTTATTTTGAAATTTAAGGAATAGTAGAGGACAAATTTGATATTTCATTTTTTTTTATTAGTACTTGAATGTCAATTTTTATAAACAATAAACCTACTTTAAAATAATATATAAACAGTAAGAATACAATTAAGAAGGAATAATTTAAAGAAATTTTCCTTATTAATGATAAAACAAGTTAAATACCAAGCCCGTACTCAGTATGGGCTTGGTATTTAACTTGTTTAATTTAAATTAGGAGATTGAAATCAGATTTTATTTATAAAAAAAAAAAAATCAACTTTAACTAAGAATAGGGCCCACATCCTCTTTTATTTGAGTTCGAAGACTATTATTAACTTAAACCAGCATTAAGGCCCACTGATGAGCTGCCATGTGGCTGAGTTGGGAAGATCGGAGCCCATTATCAGATGGGTCCCACTCTAGATGATAGTTGGACAAAAATCAGTGACAATCCAATGAACCCAATTAGACATGCTTGCTTTATAAAATGGATACTTATTTTAGATGAAACTTTATTCAAAGGGTAGATCCAGATCTTCCCTACATGGGACTGTGGCCATTGATGGAAGGGTACTTCAGTGGAGTTATGATATGGGCACCCTCATTGTAGCCCGGTTCTTTTGATTTTAAATGCTTGAAATCTTTAGTATGAAGCCCATTTATGGGTGGGGTCAGGTGGTGCAAGTTGGGTATCCAATTTAATGAATTTACACTGTGGCACTTGGGATGGACCCCTTCAAATGTAAAGTTGAACAAATATTGATGAGGGTTTAAGAAATGTGATTGGAAGGGGTTGGACAAGGGTAAAATGGGTATATAAAGAGTTGGGATGTGGAAGGACGGGCATAGATGGATAGAGACGATTATCACGTGATATATCGAAACAAAAGATAAAAAGAAAGGAGACAAGAAATAAGCATGGAGAGAGAGAGAGAGAGAGAGTGGGGAGAGGAGAGAGATTTGGTGGGTTTGGAGATAGACATCATTTGAAAATAATTCTGATTGGCCAAACGAGTTAAAAACTGGACAGAGGGAGAGAGAGAGAGAGAGCGCGTGGCAATTGAATGGGGTTGAGTTGGATTGGGTTGGATTGTTTCTCTTAGTTTCTTACTCTTACACCACCAAACACAATCCAATAGGACCCCTCCTCCTCCCCCAAATAATTCAATGCACAATGACCATACTACCCACACAAAAATTCTCTTATTACTTCTCTATAATGGGTCCCATTCACAATATTCCAGATTTGTGGTGTATGGTGCCTTGCTATGGGCATCATTGGGACAGTTGCATCTTTTCGATGCTGATCCAATTTGAATATGTACGTCTGACGAGTCTATCCAAATGGGTGTTTCGCTGGCAATGGAAATCAAATCACTCACTGATGGAACCCAGAGTTCATCAATCAGAGCACAGGGACTTTACAGACCAAGTGGTGTGTTTCTTGCTCCCATAGGATTCTGGGACCAAAGCTAGTCTCACGGGCTTTTGACATTTAGGCTCAGTTTGAAAAGAAAACAAATACAAATACGTAAAATATAAATATGTACATAATAATATAAAATTTAAGGTTTTGTACTCTATAAATTTATATTTATATTTTTTTCAAATAGAGCCTTAAGTATTCGATAATCTCATACACACAAAAAAAAAAGGTTCCATTTTATTTGCAGTGAAAATGAGATGCAAATATTTTGAAGGCAATTTTTGATTTATTTCTGTTTTTAAGTTCTTCTTTGAGAGGAATAAAGTTGGAAGTGGAATGATGTGGCTGCCATTTTTAATGAAAAAATAAATAAATAATTCAAAGTAGAAGGAAGTTTGTTTGTTTGGGAGGAGTAGAATGGAAAGTAAAATAATGTGGTCCCACTTTGCATGAGAGAAAATGAAAGATAGGACATATGAGGAAAGATAATGCAAATTTTTTGTGAAAATGAAACAAGAAAGTGCAAAATTTTCATAAGATCAGATAAGGGTACAACAACTCATGGTTAGTTGGTTATAATTAAATACATGTAAATATGCACCGAGTACAAATTTTGCACTAGAATCTTTTAAGATGCCTCAAAACTGCTGAGTGTCTCCCCAACATCATCTCCCAACTTGGTAAAATTCCATCCTTTTTTTTATTCATTTCCCTTGGCTAGGAAAATTAGGGCATGAAATGCAGCTGGTCATGTGGACATTCCACACTATTCAGTACCTATATATATGGAGCGGGTTTAGTTTATCACAAGGTTTCAAATTGTAAAATGAACCCAATAATAAGATCCGAACCCAAACCCATTTTCCTCTTGGGTTTGGGTGATGAGAATCTCATCTGAGCAACAAATCCACAGCATAATTGTTGGATGGTTTTATCTTTAATTCTTTATACAACATGGTATTAAATAACAATAAATAATCACTGTGGAACAAAAATAAATGTTCACACAAAGGTTTTTATGGGGGGAAGTGATTTCGCCACCCAAAGAAATGAAATATTCAAGCTTGTATTGGTCCACGCGCTTTGACCAAGGGAATGTGAATGTGAACTTCTGGACCATACAAATCAAATGCCAGCTCCCCTCTTTTTTTTTTATTTAATTTCTTTTGTCTTTTTTACTGTCTCTTAAATTTAGTGTTAAGAACTAATAAGTTAATTTAATCAGCTTTTAATAGCTTATCTCTTTTAATCATGAAAAAGACAGAAGAAAATGGCTTTAAAATCACTATTATTATGTTTTTTTTTTTGGTATTTTTGCCTTTTGGTAGCAATATTGTATTATATTAGCCCTATCCTAGGCTTGCTGATGAATACTTGGGCTCCATGTAAGCAGTATATTCATCATTTGGGGTCCATTTGATTTGGTTTGTGGGAATAGTGGTTTAGAATTGGAATTGGAGTAATCCTTTCTGATTCCAATCGTTTGGTTGGATGGAATTGGAATTCCATTTTCATTTTTAGCAAAATGGTATTCCCCATTTAAGTGAATAGCCACTCCCTCTCCCTATCTTGGAAATGATATATCATTATGGATGATTCCAATTTTAAATCTGATTCTTGTTTGAACCAAACAGATTATGGGAATAGACAATTTCATTTTCAATTCTAAAGGATTTTAATTTCGATTTCAGAAGCAAACCAAACAAACCCTTGATGTATGCTATATGTCATTTGAAGATCAGTTGGGTCAAGGAAATAAAAAAAAACTAATTAGATAATGACAGCCCATTGGATCTCTATCTTCCTTGTCTTTTGTGTTTTTTTAATAGTTAAACGCACACCCAAACCACTCCCAACCATGTAAGTGATGATGATGATGATAGGGATTATTGTGTTAGTTAATTTATTAGTGAAAAATCTCTTGGGTGGATTGGGAGCTGAAGTAAGTAGTAAGAGTTGATAACAGAAAAAAGAAATAGCAAGATAAGATTAAGAAATGACCTGCACAATTATCCCGTTATCTCCCTAATGCCTGTGAATTAGGATGTTAATTATAATTTATTGTCTCCCTTATTTGTTTAGGTGTATGTTGACAGTGTCATCTAGGAAGGGGACATGAGTGGCCTACAATTCTTACTTGTGGCAGCTTTCGAGGGTATACGTGGAACTTTCGTCACTGATCACCCTTCATGGTTCAAAAAGCATCGATATGTTTCATTGTATCATACGATATGTATCAGTTTTCGAAGTTGTTAATACACTGAATACAAGGAATTAGGGACATTTATCAAGCTTAAATAAGGGAAGTAGGTGTGAAGTGATTGTGGTGGAAAGATGGGTGTTTAGTGAAAGTTTATAAAAAGAGATTTTGATATTTCAGCTGGGTTAAAAGAAAGTATTGATACTCTGAACCATGTCACCCTCTCTATTCATGTAGCAAGTTTAAGCAAAGTCCAACTGATGGGAAGGTAAAGTGGGTATAAATGAAAATGATGGGGCCCCATGAAGGATGTCAATCTAGGAAATCCTTTGGCCCTTTCTCTTTACTGTTTACCAAATTAGGGCAATTCATTTGGTGGATGACAAATGGTAGGAGTGTGAGTCAATATGTACAATACCCATTTTCCTCTATTACTAAAAACACTCTTACCGTGCCTCTTCCATTACAAAAATTGCTCTGCCTCATCTATTTGTGAAACACAAGCATTTGCAATTCCTACGTACAGTCTTCATTTGCACAGACAGAGTCATTCCTTTTAAGGAGCATTTTGACTCTTAATCTGTGAATGGTGAGAGTACGGTTGATATTAGGGTTGGAAGTATCTGATAAGGACAATTGATCTAAGCTTTTCCTTGTTATTTTGTCTTACTTAAAAGATTAAAGCTGCAACTGCAGCGGCAAGTGAATTCAAATCTCCTGTAAATTAAACATGGTTGCAGCCTGCAGGTATCTCCCTATACTCATACTCGTCACAGCATAAGATTTTGATTTTAGGTGGGTCCAATTGACAGTACAAACTCGGTGGGGTATGGGTGATATTAGGGTTGAGAACAAGAAATTAATAATTCATAATTCCAATCCCACGGGCCACGAGTAGGGTCATCAATGGATCGTATCAAGATCTGGAAAGATTAGCTGGATGTGGATTTGGGTGGGGGAATCCGGTCCTTGGACCGCTGTGTCCTAAGTCCTAACCCCATAGTCCACTACTACAGTACTAGGTTAACTTAAGTGGTAAAGGTAATGCCTCCGGTTGGCACAGTAGAGTCTTACCCTAAAACCCAATTGGACATGACAGTGCTATTGCTATTGGGTTGGTTTACTCGTCACCGGAAGTAGAAGGAAATGACAAGCACAATTGCAGAATCATTCATTTGGAGGAAAGTAAGGGAAGGTACAAAAGTGCCTTGTTTCTTTATTCCAAGTAAAGCCTTATTGCCTTAAGGAAAAAATTAATGGACACAAGAAAGAACACTAGAAAAGGGTGGTGCCCACAAGCCCTAATCTTGATATTGACAAATTTGGACCCTTTCCATTGGCACTGATAAGTGATAGCTAATTTGTATAGGCAATAAATTAGATATCGTATCCACCCAAAATCCCAAATCAAATAAGATTTTAATTCAAAGGTTCTTTCTTTATTCTTCTTCTTCTTCTCTCTTTGTTTTGGGCTTATGGCTACAATTTCAAACATGGGGACAATGTACCTTATCAATCCCACTAGTCCATTACAAGGGTATTAGCCTCCTTGAAAAGGAAAGGCAACTTGGTCACTCTGCTTTATGTTTCAGAGTAGAGAATTATTTAAACCATGGACATGGAATTCACAGTGGAGCAGAGCAGAGTCATGCCTATCAATCTGCTCCATTAGAGGTTCAAATCAAAGGACTTGACACTAAAGTAAAGCTAAGCACAAGACAAGTGAGGAATAAACTCTTCATCAATAGTGAAGATTGTATCGGATTTTGGTTGTAGCAAATAAATACGAGAAGGTGGGTCACCCCTCACCCACTCAGCAGATTGGATCTCATCAATAATTTCTCATGACGACATCATAACTACTATAAATTTTCAATATCAAAGGTTATGTGTCCGCTTGTGGTGCGTGCATGTGTGTTGTCTCTGTCCCTTCAATTGCATTCAGCTGTGTTGTTATCAATGTCAACTTCTCGACTCCCAACACACGCCCTAACATACGACGGCAAGTACAGAGGATGAGAGGCAAAGATGACAGTGGTATTGCAGTCCCAAGTCAGATAAATGAGAGAGGATGGAAGGGGCAGCGTCTGTGTTTGTGTGTGTCGCTAGAAGAAAGCATTTGGTTAGGACATAAGTTAATAGATGCTGTAAGGGAGAGAGCCCAGAACCGGAAGAGAAGAGCAGCTTATTAATGAAAAAACAAGCATTCATCTCTGTAACTTTGAAAACAAGTGTATTCTATTTCTCGGCCAGCTGTGGTTGACACATTGTAGGGTTTCGAAACTTGTTAGAAAGCTTTCACCGTTTCGCTGGCCAACAGGTTCTGTTGTAAGTAACAACAACTTAACTCCCACAACCTCTAATTTGTTTGTTGTAGATTCTAATGGACCATTGGACCGACTAATCAATAATCACTATTCACTGATGCACTTCAAAGCAAAGCTAATCGAGATTTGTCTGTTTATTAATTACTCTTGCACTTTTTTTCTGAAACAACTTTGCAACAACCAGTAACTTCGATTTAATTAGGCAAGGACGATAATATTGAAGCAGGAGTGTCAATGGATCTGTTTTTGGGATGCACCCATCTAAATCAAAAATCAATTTTAAACGGATTGGACGGATCAATAAGATATATTGAATCCAGTACAGTCTAAAGTAGTTATTAGATTGGATTTGATCTGGTCCATCGGTAATGAATTTATATTGTATTTAGTTGGATTGAGCCTATATCCAATCCATTAATAGAAGATAAGAATACATGTATCAGTGGACCAAGTTTGAATTGGAATCAATCTAAATTAAAACCAATTTGAACAGATTGAACGGTCTAGACATTGAATTGGACTGGTCCATAATAGTCCAGAGTATTCATGGATTGGATTGGACTTGGTCCATTTGTAATGGATTCATATCAGACCAGACCGGATTGGACTAAATTTGGTCCAATTGTCACTCCTTGAAGTAAGGTTTTTCGAACCGCAGTTGGCCCGGACAGTCAGACCATTCAGCCTGGGAGTTGTCTAGGCAACTAGTTCCGTTTTACCCAAAACCCAGTTTTTGGTAAAAAACTGTTGAAAAAGTCAACAATCCATTGACTCGGGTGGTCGACCCGTTCAACAGTTTTGACCATTTTTTTATTTTTAATTATTTTTTCATTTTTTAATTTATTTGTCAGAACGGGCCATCCGTTCAAACCGGATGGTCAGACCATCGACTCAAAAACCAGAGGCGAGAACGATTCCGTTTTCGGGTCATTTTTTAAAACGTTACCTTGAAGCATTGATATATGGGTTCAATTCCAGAAAGCAGGTGAATTTGGTATCAGAGTGGCAATGCATTTGCTTATTTTGACAACCCAATGAATTAAGGTTGCAAATGGTATTCATTTATTCAACTGTGATCCCGGATCTTCTGCAAGTAAAAACTCTGCACACATAGCATTCAGTTACACATTGGGTAAATCTTCCATATATGTATGTTAAATTCTTGGGGAGATGCTATCAGTGTGGGCAGAGTTTTACTTCCAGGGAATCCCGTTGCCACCTAGAGGGTGGTTTAAGCGGGCAGGGTCACTTCCAAAGGTTGTGCTGGTAGAGGTGCTGTTATCAAAGATGAGCGGAGTCATTTTGTGGCCAGAAGGTTTAAGTAGGTGTTTGGAACCGGTGCTGCCATATAGGCGTTTTCTAAGAAAACAACACTGGTTCAACATTGATCTATATTATCTAATTTCTAAGATGATGCCACATTATTGCACCGTTGACAGCAATGCGCCATTTTCTCAAAAAACATTGAATTTGGCATTGCTTTAGACCATACTTTGCCAATTTCTAAGGTATGGTTTGTAGCAACATTTTTTCTGAAAAAAAAAAGATACCAAATAAGAGGGCATTGTTTGAAGCACTGCTTTCTCTAATGTGGTGCCTATATGGCTCTGTTTTCTCAAAAAAACGGCATCAATGCCAAACATCACCAGAGCCTATTGCTAATTGTTTGGTGGAAGAGGCAGAAGCTGAGTGGGTCTTGAGTTGACTCAAAGTTTCGAGATTCACAAGGTTTTGAGGGAAGGATGCACAAGAGTCATTACTCAAGTTCTGTTAGATATAGCACTTCCTCTGTCCTGTGGCCAGTCCAATCTCTCCTTTGGATTTGCGAAACCCTCCTTCCACTGTTTACCAACCATGTAGCACGCTCACGTTGCTCTCTTCTGGTAGAAAGAAATTATGATATCTGCCTCTCCTGATTTCATCTCCCATGTTCTGAATTACATGATTTTGTGCCCCTATAAATCTATTAATCGGATGGAAATGACAGAGGAAACCGTGGTACACTATAAAATTAAGCCCTTTAAACTGTGTTTTGGTTGCATGGGAAACTAAGAAAAATGAATGATTTCCTTTAAAAATGATATTCAATAGGAAATCAAATCAAACCATACTCTCGATTTCCTAGTGTTTTGATTAATTTGGAAAATATAGAGTTGCAAATAGATCAGATTTAATTTGATCTGAATTCTCGTCCAATTTGTTTACTTCAGATTTGGGTGTCTATTCAGCCATTAATGGAATTAAACCGGATTTAAAAATATGATACATAGATTTTTTTTGTATTAAAATTAAGTGGGACTTTGGATTTTAGATAAATCAATTTTTTTATTGATATTATATTTATTTTTGATAATATATACTAATTTTGAACAAATTTAGAATTGAATATTTGGATATGCAAATGAATCAAATTTATTGGATTCTTATCAGATCAGATTTATGATATGATTCATTTGCCCCACCAAAAAAAGAATGAATGCCATTTTCCTACCAGTACAACTCACTTCCTAGAAAACGTTCCCTTTATCTTTTGGCTAAGATTTGATCCCAGGTCTCTGTTAACCGAACCACAGACATTACCAGCAAGCTAGTTAATGGCTTTGGAAAATGTTCAAGGCAATTTAAATCCAAACACAGTAAAATATTTCCAAGAAATCATTTGATTTCCTTCGTTTTGTGTGCAATCAAACATGATCCTCATTTCTATCAGAAAAAAAAAACCCAGAAGGCCAGAAAAGAGAATGAGAGAGAGAGAGAAATCACCATCCATCCGTCCGACTTCTGAAAATAAAAAAGCAGATTGATGATACGTGCACATTGCAAATGACAGAGGAAACCGTGGTACACTATAACTTAATATTTTCATACAAAATTCATGTTCAAAATGAAACACCCATGATGGGAAAATAAGCTTCCTCCACAACAACGTCAAGCAATGCACGCAACTCTAAAAAGTCTAAACTCATTTCTCTACAAAGATGTCAGCAATCTCGTCTGGTCAGCGGAAAACCCACTCCCTGCGGCAAAGATTGTGGTGGGTGGCGAGTCTGGTGCCTGCAGAGTTAGTGGTGAATATTACAAAATGCATCATTTTCTCCTCTTTGTTCTTTCCCTCTTTTTCCCTCACCAAAAGTTGTTTTCAATGGCGATGTCTCCGATCGAAGAGCCTCCACTTGGTGCCACCACACTCAAGCAGCAGCTCCTTGGACATCTGATAGCAACAAGAAATCATCAACCAATTTCTAGAATTTGGTTCCTTGTTCATTAATTCTTGGGAGAAACATTCTCATAAAACTATTGCAAACGACCACTTTCACATGTAGTGATAAACATTTCATCATAGCATTCAGTGGACCTAATTCCCACATTCAAGAAAATCCTAGAACATAGAAATCAAAACATTTACATATTTCATAACCAATCACAAGGAGGATGGGTAGGAGACGGATTACCCGGTAAGCCAGATACCCCTGCTTGCAGCCAAAGAACACAAAAGGGTGGAAACATTTTGAACCAGGGCTTCTCTGCCTTTCCCATAGTGACTTGCCAAGGGCGGACCCAGGGGAGCCATGCCCCCCCCCCCTATGGTTCAGAAAATCTTCATAGCAATACAGTTTTTTATCTAAAATTTCACCTCCCCCCATTGTCCACCTCAATGGTTGGCCCCCCTTATGGGCCCATCTATATTTCATTTAGGTTTTGGCCCCTCTTATAAAAATTTCCTGGCTCCGCCCTGTGACTTGCAATATTGCAAGGCAGGCCCCACACAGAATAGTCTTGTTCAGCTGCAAACTTGACTTCCGGTGAAGCTAGTTTTGGTAGTTTCTTTGAAGCTGCGCAGTCAACGCAGCTCAATCAATGCAGAAACAAAAAAGATCTACTAGTTCAAAGGTTGTTATAATTCATTAATCTGATACACTATTTCAATAGTATTTCATTCAATTTCAATAAGCTTAGTTGACACAATTTATGCATAATTGTGTACAGATTAAATAAAATAAATAAAGTGACCCACTTTGTGGATATGGACTGATATATGGTCATCTGTACAGGAAAACCATTTCTCGGACGGTTCTCGAGGAGGATTGCACATTGCATGCCAATAGAAAAGATGAGAAGTTTGACGTCGACACGATCTGTTGAAAACACGCAACCATCCTACTGTAATAACCCAAAATCTATACAACTAGGCACAAGGCCAAGGCTACCGACTACGACCTCTACCTCTAGGAATGGGCCGCAACTGCAATAATAGACTTCTAGGAGAATACCAAAATTTATAATAGGCTACCCAGAGAGCAGAGCAGAGAGCCACTAAAATATCCACTACCACCAGAGATGAATTCAGCCTTACACCCTAAAATGAGGTTAACCATCCATCTCCACTCCACTGTCTCGATTGGATTGGAGTTCCCGTCTTTTGTTTTGATTTTCAAGGGGGCATACGGCAGCAATTCCCCACTTTGGCCAACAAAGGGGGACTGGAGAGTGCAACGTGAAATGATTATAGGGGGGGGGGGGGGGGGTCCTCCCTTTGATGCACTTGAGCAAAGTCTTTTTCTGTTCATACAAATTGAAACAAACCTAGCTCGATATAAACAGAGTTTTTCTGTTTAAATGTCAAAAGCTCTTCCCTAATTGGCATTGTTTCTTCAAAATCTTTTACTTATTTACATCAAAAGTACGTAACTGAAATTCTCTCGTTCCACTTTTCTTTCAATTGAAAAATCACTTGGTCAAGCCATGAACTACTTTCGGAGAGTCATGTCTTAATTTGTTTGCGTACCAGAGACCTGGGGTTTATGTATTTATCAAAATTGGGTCAGATTGACCTGAACGAGGGCAAAGATGAAGTGGGTGGGCCATAGAACAGTGACTAGTTGACTACTATCAGAGTTTCAATTCATCCAATCATACCAAGACTTTAAAAACCAACCAGTTCAATCCATCCCAGTTCGAGAGTAATAATAATATAGAAGCAAAAAAGTAAATAAACAAGATGTGGCAACTGGCACTCGTATGTTAAGACATCAAAGTATTTTCCGAACGGCCAATTTACACTTTCCGAGTGGAAGTACTATTCTGGAAGATCCAAGAAGTTCCAATAGAAAACCAAACAGGTGAAATGCCAACCCCAGTTCACTTCATTCCTATCCATTTCCTGAAGCACCAATTCACACGCCATCTCCGAGGGCTCGGGTGCCCCATACTGTAATCTACCTAAGCTTTAACTAACTCCAAGCCTACCTTATCGGGCAGGAGGAAGGACCTGAGATTTTAGGCCGGGTAGCTTGTATTTTCTTGTACCTCGGTGCTCATGGATATGGCCTCCGTAGGCATATACTAATTTATATATACGGACAGGCATGCTAGTCACGTTGTATAGGCAAGTCTAAACTAAACGACCCAAGTGTGCGCACAGCTCATCCAGAGGCACCAACCACTATGAATGTTACATTTCATGTTTGACTTGGATACGGGTTAGTTTTGAGTATTAGGCACAGTTTGGAAAGAGTACAAATGCATACTAGGCTCAGTTTTGGAAGGAGTACAAATACAAATCTGTAGAGTACAAAACCTTGTATTTTGTATGTCTTTGCGCTGTACATATTTGTATTTGTACTCCTTCCAAACTGAGCCTTAGGCTCTTAGGCTCCATTTTGGAAGAGTGCAAACACCGGACCAATACAAAACAAAATTGTGTTTGTACCCATCACAACCAAAACTGTTTTATAAGAATACAAACTTATATAAATGCAAACAAAACTTTGCATTTTCATGAACCACACAAATTTGTATTTGCACTTAAAATATGTGTTTGCACTCTTCCCAAGTGGAACATGTTGCACCTCCAGACTGCTAGTGGTGTCTGTTAAGCTGGTTGAGATCAACTTATGGTTGACTTTGTGGGATTGGCCTTCAACTGGCCTCTACTGGCTAAAGTTGCACCCTGGAAATCAAGTGGTCAGAACTATGATGCATCTTAACTAACTCATGCAACATAAAGAGAGAATTGCTGTCTTCATTTCCAAGAAAAGATGTGACAAGAAGACTTCATAGCTTACCATTGCCATTGAGATCAACGGAGAGACCAACATTCTGGGCCTGGTTCTCAACCGGACTACATTGGGTGGGAGTTTGAGGCAGTCTGGGTTGGGGTGGTGAGCTTGTGTCGCTTCGGCTTGACTGCCCATTTGGGGTCTGAGACCTCACTTGATGGTTCAAGTACATCTCCAAGCTAGAAGATGATCCCCCTATCTTTCTCTGGCCCTTAAATCTTCCTCTAACAGGGAGGCGAGAGAAAAAGAAAATGATTGAAATTGCCGGGTTGAAGGGCATGTTGGGGAAAACATAGCGTTATTTTGTCTTCCGATGAAGAGCATTTTAGCCCTTTGAACCATACCTGTCTTTGCGCTTCTCAAGGTATCTTTGCAGTGACGCTTTTCTACTCGTTGGAACCTCTGCACCAGAAAAGAAAACCATCAGCCTCAGCCTCATAAAGCAGAAGACAATTTAAGTAAAAGAATGAATCATAGGAAACTAAAACAGCTTAGGAAAGACAAGTATGAATCACGTTCCATCAGCAGCAAATTAGCAACTCCGTCTAAACCCAGCTGGTTCTTGAACATTAAGAACCCTCGTTATTTTGACCATCACATATTAGTTTCTTCAGGAACTATGAAAGCATCCTGATCCTATAAACAAAATATATGGTATACGGTGTCTTATGTCTCACCGTTTGTACCCAAACTAAAGCAATGGAAATTGGGAAAAGTGTTTTGGCACATAATACAATGCACAATTGTTTATTGTAGTTCGAAAAACATGAATGTCACTAGGCACCACTAGATGTCACACAAGACAACTGAAGTAAAAATTTTCCCCGTTGGCAGAAATGACAGAGATGTTCCCCCAACACCAAGCACATAACCCAATGTAGGTGGCACAAACATTTGAAGTTAGATCTTCCCAACCAAACATGATTTTGGTACTATGAAGTCAAAATGCCTAATTGGCACATACATGAACTCTAAATGGGAATGCAACACCATGGTCCATAACATCCCCTTAATACTACAAAGTTTTGTAAATTTCAAAATCTGTGGATCATGTCAAATTAGCTGATGATCCGAATTGGGCTTTGGGCAAGACAGTGCATCTTTGAGAGGAGAGATCAAGAACTGGAGCTGGTCGAATATTGTATAGAGAAGAGTTTCCCTAATTGTTTTGTTATGGAGAAGAAATTAAAAATCCAGAATCGAGGGATAGAGGACAGAAAAACTAAAAATGTTGAAATTAAAGCATTAAGTCTAGGAGTCCCACCTCTTTTCTAGAGCAAAAGATACTGTTTCACCAATCCTTCTGCTAGCTCATTCTCACCGTCAAGATGGAGCACGAACCCATGGAAATAAGTAAGCATAAGTTTTCAGGGAGCCATTTCTTCAATTCAGTAACATATGTTACATGACTTTAATCCATGTTCATAAAGGAATAGGGCTGATTAATATTCTCATCAGCCAGACCTACAAGTGTCCTATTTTGCTACATTTAATGTGCCTTGAGAATGGAAGGTACCAAGACTCTTAACTTTAACATAATATAAACGCAAAACATTTCAACTTATATATTCCTACATAAAAGATTAATAAACAGTTGCGACTGTAAAATGGAAAAAAAAAAAACCTGCATTCAAAACTAGAAAAAGAATAGTGGAACCAAAGGGTTAAGCACTACTATATAGGTTTTGAAAAGGAGTTTTATGCCAACAGTATTCACTAGAATCACACTTTCTTGTTTCCCTTTTGTGTGGGGGATGAGTGGTTGGGCACCTAGGACTGCTGCCACTTGTTGGACCCCAAGCCAGATTTTAGTCTGGTGTTTTGATCTGCCAAAAAATAGTACATATTCAAATAAAAGGGGCCTGCATTGGTTCAAAGGTGCTGACCTTGTGCCCTTGCAAATTTGATCCAACTTTGTGAAACATGCAATGACACAAGAAAAGTCCAAACTATCTTACTTGCCCCCTATCCTGATAATGTCTGCTGATGGTTAAGGTCCTCTTGCAGTTGTAAACAGATTGCAATATCAAAGGCGGTTTGCACTGGAGAGCTGACCTTGTGCCCTTGTGGATTTGATCCAACTTTGTGAAACATGCAAAGACACAAGAAAAGTCCATACTATCTTACTTGCCCCCTATCCTGATAATGTCTGCTGATGGTTAAGGTCCTCTTGCAGTTGTAAACAGATTGCAATATCAAAGGTGCCTGCATGGGCTCAAAGGTTGGTTTGCACCAGAGAACTAAGAACATGCAACACAAGAAAAGTCCAAATTTACCTTACATGCCCCCTACTTCCTGATAATACATCTGTTGATGGTAAAGGTCCTCTTGGAAAACAGATTACAAAATCAAATGGTGGAACCTTGGTTTAACTTACTTATGTTTAAATGACATCTTACAATGTGAATGTGCTGGTTCAATTTCCCTATGATTAAAGGCATCCTAGATGCCTAATGAAGACAAAATGACTCATTTATGTCCCTGGTTCAAAAAAAAAAAGAAAAAAAAATAACTCCAGGAATCCAGTGCTAGAAGTTTTATCCATAAGCTATTTACAAAAGTGGGTCATCAACAAGGTAATATGACTGCATGTGTGTCATCAGCAAGTGTTTTAGATAAATAACTTTGTCCAATGCAGCACTATCATTGAGAAATTCTAAGAGAGTTAATGGATAAAGAGTAGAAGCACTTACCAGGTTCAGCCTCACGAGACATGTCCCCTTCTTCCCGGTGCTGTCCAGACTGTTCAACTATTTTTGCTATTCAAGAAAAGAACATAAAAAGAGAAGGATCAATGAGTGACATTCAAATATTGAGACTTAACAAAAGAGTTATGTAGTTTTAAGTATAGCATCATGTACCCTATAGTTACACTATTAAACCATACTGGCACTAGACTAAAAAGTGGATTCTTTATTTCCCTACTTTGGAACCCAAAACCACATTGTACTAGTTCATAATCAACTTTAGTACTCAGATAAATAGGGCCAAAGCTGATGAAAAGATAGGAAACGATAATAAAGAATGAACATGGGTTGAGTTCCTGCACAAGCCTTACCACTTTGCAATGATGGAGAGATTGCTGCAGAAGAAGTGGTTTCTGGTCTGACACATGTCACCTGGAAACGGAAAGGAAATTGTTGAGTTGATGCAGTTCCACCAGGTGCAGAATCCTGAGGCAGACAAATGGGACTTGCTGCAAGTTGCATAATTGCTTGTGCCTGCAAATCGATCATTTGGACCAATTGGAAGGCCAACATGCTATGGGATTTATCTCCAGGTATACACACAAAAAATCAAGCCGCATTACCTTATTAGCAGGCACTCCATCATAGACATTCACCTTGCCACAATAAAAAATAGTCATCTGATCGGATGGCTCATTTGCCACACCTGTGATCCTGCCAAAATTTTAGAGGAATGCTTTCTTTGAGAAACCAATTATCAAAATAATAAGAAAAAACAAATGGCACATGAGCCTGTAAATCAAGACCATTGCACTTGGGGAAACTTTTTCTAGGGACAGAAATATCTGAGCTTAAATATACAACCCCACAGTTCATTTGTGGTTTGTCTACTACTTCAGCAACTGAATTGAGTGAGTCCAATGGTAATACATATTGCAGCTATCAAATAAACTAAACCATCTGGTCATGCACAAAAACATAACTTAAAAAGGAACAATAAAATTTAGGCTTGTCTCATGAATGTCAATGTGAGGTCATTGACCATCTAATGAACGATGAAGCTGTCAAGCAAAGATACAGAAATGGATGACCACACATATGTGAATATCCTTCAGAAAGAATCCAAGTTCCTTTCGACTATAAGTAACTCAGTAATGAATGACCACACATGCTGAGAAGAAATGGATGCAAACATTTCTCGGTATTGCATCCATATATCAGATGGGCTTCAACAGCCCTAACCTCCCCAAACAGTCATCCATACCCAAAATCAATCAAATACCCCACCCCCCCCCCAAAAAAAAAAAAAAAAAAAAACGTACCACAAACTTAGGATTACCATTTACAAGATGGGGAAGACGTTCAAACATGTTTATTTAGGATGACCATTTACCACAATCTGTGTACTCTACCTTAGGATGACAATTTACAAGACTGACAAGATCAAGTTTTGTCTACTTACACAAAGAGCCTGATAAACTGAGGAGATTACAAGTCCATAATATAAAGATGAATATCCAACCTACCTCACAAAACTATCTATAACCTATAACTGGTTTTGTTTGTCATAACGTAGTTAAGAAAAGGAGGCAAGGAAATGGAATATATTATCAACACTGGTCCAAACTTCAAGAACAAGCACACATATTTAGTGGCATTTCTTTTATAAGTTTATTTGATGTGTAACATTAAAGTCCAACCCACTTTTGCCTGTTTCTAATCCAATTTATTGGAAACAAGAAAAAAAGGTAAAAAGGAACCATTATTTTTTTTATCAATAAAAGGAATCCATTATTAACAACACATAAACAGCCTAGCTTTAAAGAATAAATGCGTTTCATTGACAGTTAACGTCATTTCTTCACTAAGTTTATCTAATGCCAATTTTGCACTTCAAATATGACAATTATTTCCTCTGTATTTCAATCTTCTGCAGGTCCAGTCTGTGGTACAGACATACAAGAAGTATGTGCAAATTTCAGATTTACTGACTTCACTAAGAATAGCATTTTACAAGAATATAATTGCAATTTATTTTTCTCAATTCATAATACATTGCATCAACCAAGGGACAATTTCAAATCTAAGGGACAAGTCAATTATTTGACTCCCTGGTTGATAGTTCACAAGTTAATTACATAATGCCCTTTTTTGAGAAAGGGTAATGATTTCATTTGGCAAAAAGTGTGATTGTGTGTACACAATACACTGTTATTGCTTCTTTGATTTTTGTTGTATATATTACAAAAAATATACTGCATACTCCAAGCCACACTTTTAGTTTACTTTGACTGCTAAATTCTAGACAACATTCTTCTGAATTTGTGTTACAATGTTCTCAGTTGGACTTGAACCTGAAATTGTTTGGCCAACAAGTACTCTGCCCGGCTAACTGAATCATGGGATCAATTGGTACCAATATTTTGTCTTTTTACTGTCTCTTGAGACTAACACCTCAAGGCACCAGCCAACCACCTTGAATATGAAACCTTTTAATTATCATTTCACTAGTAACCAATTTGTGCAAAAGAATGGCCTTGTAGAGTCAACAGAGTTGATTTTTTAGTTGTCAAAATCCTATGATTTACAAAAAAGGATTAAAATTTTGAACACAAGTGTTTTGGTTCAAATCCTATATCTGACTCCCTTTGTGAAAAAAAAAATCTTATAATAATCATTTGAATCTTAAGATCACATTCATGAATTTTATGATTTATCTCATTCTTGTTTTTCAAATCAATTAAACCCTTATGGGTATGAAGATCTATTTAGGTTATTTAAGATTAATTCAGAAACCTTACTGAGTTTAATTCCATCATATGTAGGTTAAGGAGCATTTATATATGGAGCAATTAATTTTCAAGTCAAACTTGATTATATCATCTTAAGATTCTAATCTGCAAGTGATAAATTTTGTTGTATTAAGTAGGTAGCTACAAAAGCGGGGTCATACATACATATATATATATATATATATATATATAAACAGAAATAAGCTTATGATTTTCAGAACACTAGTCAATTTTGAGGTTTTAGAATTCTAGTTGTCCAGCCAACTTCAACTACAGAAACAGGCAAATAAATGATATGTACCAAAGGAGAAGAAAACTAATACAAAGATGTAAATGTTGTTGAACAGAGGAAGAGGGTAGGTGCTATAAAGGCTAAACAAAGGATACATCAAGAAGCCCAATATAACTCAAACATTAAGCTGAGATGGCCATACGGCCCATACTCCAACAAAGTTTACTCTCAACTCCTGCTCTATGCTATCCATCAAAGAATAGGACAATCTTTGGATCCATCTAAAAGAAATGTTCATGATAGAAGCCAAAGATCTAGTTTAACAATTCTGCAGAAGCCATGAGCATTCTCCAACCCTCAATCAGATGATAACCACAAAATCTCCCTCTACCTCAACATGAGATAAGTCAGAGAAAACATCAACCTCAAACCCTAAATCAATTCCAAGATCTTTGCTCTAATGGAAACATTTATTCCAATTAGGGCTGCGACTTGGATCAGGTTGGGTTAAGCATTTATTTAATTTTGACTGGGTCCAAATCCAAAATAACTTGGATCAGGTTTAGTTTTGATGTTCAATTCAGGCAACCCAACATGCAACCCTAATTCCAATAGGCCTAGAATTAGTTTGATAGTTTCCTCCTCTAGGTACCTAGAAGCCCCCCAACTCCAGAGTTAAACTTAACTTCAACTTGGGCTGAGGAAACGAACTCTGAGCAATGATGTTACCACCATTTAAGAACATAAGCAATGGATAAATCCACAAACTCCGTTTTGATGTGGATTCATGAGTGAATCTAATAGTGATGATATCAATTATTCTCTATGATTTCAATATCTTTTTAAAGAAGACTCTAGTGTTTCTTTTTTTCTCCAAAAAAGGGCCAATACTGTAATAAAACAAATACATTTCATATCCCTTTGAAGAATGTGGTCCAAATTTCCTTGGCTATGGTCAAGGCTTCTTCTTCTTTTTTTTTTTTTTTTTTTTTTGGGGGGGGGGGGGGGGGGGGAGATTTTTGTTTTCTGTCAACCAGCAACCAGAAAGAGTTCTATAAAAACTTACGACTTTGGTTATAAATGGAGAAAATTAGGATATAGGACGAAACGGATCAGTTAATATGGGGTAAAAGTAGTATTAAAATATAAAAAATGCTTTTTTTTTGTTTTATTATGGATTTTTTAGAAATTTCAAAAGGCTCTTAAGATTTCAAATATGGGCCTAAATATTGGTTTACTTATGAGCCAATTTTCCATCACCCAATGCTGATCCTAGCTACCCTGGATCTTGGGAGTGATGAACTGGATATGGACCTAATCTCCAGCATCTTTTGGCATGAATTGGCTGCTCTTGGACTCAAACTCATACTCTCATGCTTGTCTGCACGAGATTTTACCATCCACACAAAACAATTATCCCTATATGTAGACCAAGTCTAACTTCAGTTTAAATCCTTTCCCTTGTAGAGTGGAGTGGCTTAGTTAAATCGGTCTCTTTTTCTTTATGCAGTTAAGCCCTTTCTTTTTTTTGATAAATGAGCTAAGCCCTTGCTTTTGATGCACTAATCCAGAACCTTATGCTAGTTGATAGCCCTATTCCCCTTTAAGAAGGAAAGCTAGATACCCATTAACTCTGCCCCAATCTACCCATAGTCTTAGTCCTCATAATAATCTTACTCCTAGATTACTACCATCCTAGAATTTTGGCTACTAAAGTCTCATCCTATATCTAGCCATACTCGAAAATAATTGCCCCTAGGTTTAGACCTTGTTTAACACTTTAACTTAAGTTGAAATCATTCCCTCCCAGACTGGAGTTGCTTAGCTGAATTGATATCTCTTTTTCTTTATGCAGTTAAAGCACCTACTTTTTGATGCACTAATTCAAAACCTTATGCTAGTGAAATAGCTCTATTCCCCTTTAAGACCGCAACCTAGATACCCAAACTCTGCCCTAATCTAGTCATAGCCTTAGTCCTCATTATAATCTTACACATAGTCTAACCCAGATAAACCCCCTTTCTTGTCAGCAGATTCACAATGTAAAGCCAATATTTTAGATGCGAAGCAATCCAAGTAGAAGAAAATGGCATTAAATTTCTTCAAATTCAAGTTCTTGTTCAGGGCAAGTATAATATCACTAATTCCAATTAACTCCCAGGTCTGCATATGTGAATAGCAAAACCTTAATCTTTTTGCTCTCTGAGCAGACCAGAGAGCAGCAATTGACACATCCAAATTTCAAGGGGGCCAAATGTAACAGCAGTAGATTGATTATTTCCTGCACATATTAGCGGAGCCCAGCATATCTATCTATCTATCTACCAGTCTGATTGAAATTCAAAAAAAATAAAAAGGAAAAAACACACACACACACACATATATATCCAGAACTCAGGAGGACGTAAATGCATTGGCGGGAAGTTTGGGATGAGCTTCCAAATAGGATTGATTTACTGATTTTGAAGGCTTGGCTCCGGATTAAACGGATGCACATCGCGGCGCATATTAGCAAAAATACGAAAAGGTCAAAAATAAAGAGAAGAATAATTTAAAAATGACGGTAGGAAGAAAACCTGGGAGAAATGGTGTCATTGTCGGCGACCGGGAGACGGCACGACACATCACCGGGAACCGCGGGTTTCGGGGGGTCTTTTCGCCGATACGAAACCGATTCATCTGCCGAAACAGAAACCTGGAAATCGGCACTCGTTTCCTTGGCCGATGCTGTGGGAGTTACAGGGACCTACAATATTATTTATTTATTCTTATTTTATTCTATTCAATATGCTGACAGCACTCCATCTCCATGAGAGAGAGAGAGAGAGAGAGAGAGAGCGCTTCGTAATACTCACGTGTGGTGGATCCTCTGCTGCCGCCTTGGAGGCCACCTTCTGCCGGATTACGGCACCGGAATCCGTCCTCGCCTCAAGCAGCGATTTGAGTGACAGTACCTGCTGGATTGCCTGAGATTTGTTCCATGAAGGACGACGCATGCCTGTACGGACAAGAGAAGAAACGGGTACGTGGAGATAATTACGTTTGTTTTTTTCTCAATTTCAGTACCTTCTTTTTCCGTCACAAGAAAATATGAAGAAAAAAGAAAACCAAATAGAGTAAACTGTAGAAGGAAAAAAGAAAGGAAAGAAAATGGAACCTTTTTCTTTGAGGTAGCGCCGGCAATCTTCCCGGGTGAGCTGAGAGATGTCTTCTTCTGTGAGCTGGTCGAGGGGTTTATCGAGTGGCGACCGGAATATCGTCTCGCCGGATCCCATGGCGGCAGATTCCGGACAGAGCTCTGTTTTGTAGGATTGGGAGGGATTGCAGAGAGCCGAGGAAGCGCAGTGAGAGTGAGATCCACTGCTTCTCTCTCTTTCCTTGATATAAATAAAAATCCCACTTTGGTGGGGGGAGGGTCTTCAGGTATTGACTCTTCAGCGAGAGAGAGAGAGAGAGAGGTTGCGGGGGCGTGTGTGTCCAAGTTAAAGGGTTTGGCCGCGGCGTCTCCGCTTCGACGGGGCTTTTTATCTAACCTCGCTGCACCCCAGAATGCCACGTAATTGCCTCTTCCATTTTAATATTGTAAATTCCCAATTACAGTATCATCCCTCAGACTTTAGCTAAATTACCATGATGCCCCTCCATTGCACTACTCATTCACATAGGCCTGACTCTTGTCCCGTATTCCTGAATCATCTCCAGTCTGACCATTAATGCCCAGAAGAAAAGAACCGGGCCCCCTCTCCCCTGCTCCCTCAATTAGATTCGAATCTTTCTCCTCCTCGGAAGCTGTGTATTTATAACCGTTAGCCCCCTGCCAAATGGCAAGCTGTCTTCACAAGCTCTTTACACGTGGACAGCGTAGAGAGGCCTTAAATTAGCCACGCCAGCATCTCTTATCCACGTTAGTCCACTGTCATGTCAGTGAAAAACACAGGACCAACTTGACTATCTTTTTTCGCAGGGGAAGAACACTTGAAAGGACCTGAAAGAGACACGTGGACCCATGATGAAACCCCAAAAGTATATTTCTTCCACTGTTTGTTAGGTACGATTTATTTTACTTTAGTGAAAAGCTAAGCAATAAATTATACGTATATATTACAAATTTCAAGAGAAAAGGCTGTACTGTCCCATGTGGAGAGTGGAAATTAAAAGGGCGACTATCATGGCAAGGGGAGCAAAATGAGAGGCCAATTTGGATTGGCCACGTGGCAAGTTTATCTTAAACCTACATGATCTCTCCTCTACATACATATATAGATACTATACAAGCTTGGATGTGAAGGAACAAGTGGAATGGATGACAAGTACTTATTAAGCTTCTCTGCTACTGCTCCTTGAACTTGAACAGCTTTTGATATAATCCAACAAAAACCCAACCAAAATTCAGGTTTGACTTGGACCAACTTTCCAGTCACTTCAAAAATTCAAAGGAAAGGAAAGCAGCTTTTCTTATCTTTCCTTACATTCTGTCTTCCCACGGCAAGCCGTTCAATGATGACTTGACTTCCTTCAATTGCTCTCCGGCTCTCCCTTGAAGGTTAAAGCCTCTTTTCTGTCTTCCCATTCATCGTCCCCATTGTTCCTCTCTTCTCCCCCTCACCAGTCAGACAGTCACCGGCAAATTAAGACCTGTCCGAGCTTTTAATTAGACAAACTCAGGAGATGAGGTTGTGCTGAACTCTTTTAACATCCAGCCAAGAGGCTCACATTCTCACAGTGGTTCTCCTGTAAAGGATATATATTGGTCTTATTGAGCATATGTAGCTTGACAATGAATTGAATCCCACCTAAAAAGATGAAGCTAATTTTGGTGGTTCACAATTCTTTTTTTTTTTTTAACATGACATGTATTGAGAAGTTGTGACCATCTAATGGATCCCTTGGTCTAGAACCCTAAAATATTTAATTTCTTATGAAACAAATGAACAGAGCAAAAAAAGAAAAAAGGTTTCCAGATGAAGCACATGGATTTCTTTCTAGACAAGATGTACTGTTAATGCCATATAAAGAGATGTTATGACAGAGTCAGCCCCCCTTGTGTAAGATAATGGACCACATTTTAAAGCGTTCAACCCACCCCAATACAGCACTGTCACTCAGCTTGATTATTGATCTAAAACTCCAACAAGAAAATGTCAAAAATTTAATTATATTGATTTTTAAAGAATAAAAGCTTGGGTTGGTCCATAAAGTGTAAGCGGAAAGTATGCACTCAGAAAATTAAAATTATTACTATCCAACCCTAAAGGAGCTTAAAAGTTTAAGCAGTTAGGTGAGATTCATATATAGAGATGACAAATTGGAAAGAGTTCCAACCTGTTCTTCCCCAGTTGGGCCAGGTTTTAGGGAAACCTGAAACTCTGATGATCAGGAACGGGGTGGGGATGATATTTGTCCACCTAACTCCAATTAAATGTGTATGTGTGTGTATCTATATATACATTACATGGTAGAATATAGTTGTAGTAGGTTTAAAAAATAAAAAACAGAATTGCAAGTAGGGATGATTAGGGTGGGGCATGAAGATGGGGTTGGGATTTATAGCCTTGTTGGAGTATGGGATCAGGTAGTTGAGTTTAGGGTTGGGGATGGGACATGCAAAACCCGGCTCCGCACATGAAAGTAAATTGAGTTTTGAAGTAAAAACAAGCATAAGCCCAACCATACCTCATTACCTTGTCCTGAATTTTAATTAATTATAATGGAAGCACCAAGGACCAAATACCAGATCACTTAGTCAAATAGGCTTCAATACCAGCTGAAGGAAGAGTGTTCAACTGTTAGGTAAATTCTCTGACTCTACCAATCGACCTTTGTTGATTTTCCTGAAAACCTCTTCAAAACTTAAGCTTTCTTCCTTAGAAAAGAATTTCAGAAATTCTTATCTGAATCACATTACTAGATTGAACTAGCATAAAAAGAAGGAAAATATGGCACATTAAAACTGGCAGAAACCTTTAACCCATTCTGTGGTTTCATGGGTTGGGTTTGTCTCTACTTTATCCTATATTGTTTTATGAAAAAAAAAAAAAAGATTATTAAGGGGGGTTTTTAAGCAATTCCATGTTAAGAAATTCCCTCAACTTTCTGTTTCTCTCTTATTTTCGAATAAAATGGGCATAGTTTAATGGTCCATCTTAATGGGTGGTACCCAATGCCCTATTTAAAACAAATTTACGACCGCCTACTATTCCCAGAACAAGTAAATCTTACTAACCAGTAACTCCACCAGATGAAACGTCGGGGCTTTTCTCGGGTTCTTGCTCTTAAAATCTTAGCAAAGTTCTGCTAAAATTTTGTTAGTCTTCAGTCCAATCCAATATTGTCAAACTTGGACCGGATAAAAAACCTGAAAGTTGAGAGTTGACTGAGTCATGGTTTTTCGGTTAACCGTAGTGGTGGACATGGCGGGGCTGGGTCCAAGCTGAGCACCTATGACAACAGCCGGGGTTTGGTTTCATATCATCAGCACTGGCTCGGACTCCAGGCCAGACGTTGGGCTATACACATATGCAAATATTAACCATATAAACCCATTAAGTAACCAGGGCATAAAACGCTCAATAGGTCACCGAATCACCGGTTCAACCATCCAGTCTATTCTGCGACCCATAAATCAATCCATGGTCTGCATTTAACATATCAAAATGAGAAGGAAGGATCTGTTTGAGGGCATTAGGGTTTGGATCATGGAGGAAGAAAGGCAGAAATACATATGATGGATATTGTTGCTGGACCCTTTACACCATGTGAAATGTCGACCCATATGTGGGTATACAATGAAGTTTAAAGGACCAAGTTGCACCACCCACTTGCTTACTTTGATCTCCAAAGCTTTTTAACTATATAGAGCCCACAGTCCATCCACGTCACAATTCCATTATATAAATCCTATATAGCTTCTTTTCCTTTCCTTGTATTACTAGTTGCCAATTTATTTATTTATTTTTTCTTCACGTACTCCTCAAATCTGTAAAATCAAGTGCATATTTTGTTGGAATTTTTTAGCTTCAACAGGAATGAAACAGCGATTTCAATATAATGATGATTAATATGATAGTTTAATGCATTAGAGCCCTTAGCTAATTAACAAGCTTATTTGGGCACGAACTTTGTATCCTTGACCACAAAAGTAATGGTTCTTGTTTTCTGTGGATTATAAGTGACTGTTTGGGAGGGAGGGCTTTTCCATGCAGCGGCTTCTGGCTTTCCAGTGAAGCTTCTTTGAGATGAGATGGCTCAGTTAAAGCAGCTCGATCAAAACTTCAACAGTACTCTCTAAAAAGGGCCTTAATCTTAGTTATGGTTCCGTGGGCATAAAGTTACTCATCAGTCATCCTAGCTAGCTATCTTCTAATATAGCTTTTGGGCATAAAGTTGACTTGTCTTGTTTTATATATTAAGGAGCTGAGGAGTGAGGACTATTGCTGGCCAGTGGAAGAAACGGCCACAAAGCCCATCTTTTATCATGATTAAGTCTATAGAGGATTCTCACATGTACACATGGGAAATGTTGCATTTTAAGGATCCCAAGTTTTCAGCTCTATAGGATATTTTTTGTTTGAGGGACTATGTAGACGATGGGGATAGCCCATCCCCATCTCCTAAAGGGCCTAAACCTCCGTAACCCTGGTCACTGCTACGAAGCCAAAATCCTACCAATTGGGCCACCAACCAGTTGAGATGCTCTGTTGGAGATGGGAAATTAGTGAGTACGTTGAAGAGGGAGAATTGTACTAGACTAGATCCATGTCTGAGTTCTTTCTATATATGTACTTATGTTTAAGGTGACAATAACGGTTTTACATGGAAGAAAATCTTTCAACATACCCCAATTGTGTTGCGACGTGCCTACCTTATTATAATTACCTCTCTCTCTCTCTCTCCCTAAAAAATATGCAATAAGGTACGTACACAGAGGGCCTCTCTATGAAGTAGGACATAAGTCATTTAATTAAATGAACCAAAAAAGTCATTTAATTTTTCCACCATATGCTTATATACTATAATATTAAAACGAAAATGTATTAATTATATTCTACATAACATTTTTTCTTTTTTTTTTATCAAATCAATGAATCCCTACTATTTTAGAAGCTTTTTTATAGACCCCAAACTTTGCTTGAGGCTCCATTTGGAAAAAAAAGTATAAATACAAATATGTATAATATAAATATATACAAAATAACACAAGCACTTTTCTAGAAGCCTTCTTTGATAAATTTAAAAAACTCATGTGAGACAGAGATCTTGTGTATTATTATTAATTTTATTATTATTATTATTATTATGGTTTTAAATAAAAAAAGTTCTGCCATCTTGTTTTAAAAAAGCAACTTCTAGTATGTTACCTATGTACTTGTTGAGCTTTTTGTCCTTTTTGTTTCCACAACTAAAAATAGGTGCTTCCGAAAACTTGTACAAATGCATCAAAGTCTCTACTTTTTAATTGGGTAGTTTCTTTTACATTTTTTATTTTTTTGGGCTGGGTTGAGCTGAGCTGACAAGATTGTGTAATTTGTATTTGGGTTCTTAGGCAAGGTGGCCCATGTCCTCCTCTGTATTAATATTCCTACCTTTTTGATAATGCTTAATTAATAAATTTTAAGATGACTGCCCCTCCACTTGACCTGGAATATACTTAAGGATGCATTTTTCTTTTCTTAGTGATTGTGTTGTGCCATTATTTTCTTTTTTCATTTGTTATAGTTGGAAATTAGAATTACTACATGAATGATGCTACATCAAGTCTTATTTGGGTTATTAAAAGTATTGAAAAACATTTTAAATTGCTTATGATCATTTTAATTTTTCTTTTTTCTTTATTTTCACAT
This sequence comes from Nelumbo nucifera, assembly GCF_055504915.1. Classification (NCBI taxonomy): domain Eukaryota; kingdom Viridiplantae; phylum Streptophyta; class Magnoliopsida; order Proteales; family Nelumbonaceae; genus Nelumbo; species Nelumbo nucifera. Next base: position 25,365,890 of record NC_142654.1, read on the forward strand.
GAAAACTTTTATTTCTACTTCTCCTTCCCTTATATGTAGATTGTTGTAATTTTTGCCATTGCTTTCTATTATTGCTAAATAAGGAGCTGAGGGCAATAACATAATTTTTGGTGTCTGCAGTCAACCTATTAAGAGAAAGAAGATATCAGATGCTCTGAGAGTTATCTCAAGGGCGAAGACTCCGACAGTTAAGTTAGACGAGAGCTGTAAAGGGTCGGACCAAGCAAAAAAGAAAACTTAGAGCTGAAGTTTATGTTTTTACCTCAATGTGGGAGCCCCTTTTGATAGTCATAATTGTCTTAAAAGAGGGATAGTTGGGAACTGGTGGTGGCGATTGGCAGTGGTTGATGATGGATGATCAAGATGCACCCAACCGATGTCACGTGTCAAAATCCACAGGTTGGCCCAGATACCTTTACATCACTTCTATATCACCATGTCATCATCAAAGAATGTATTTAAGATCACTATCTTCATTTATGAGATAGCATGATCATACATTGAACGCGAGGTCAACTGTAAAATTTTGGTGAACAAGTTGAGCTTTGACATTAGACACCATGATAATGACGTTGAAGTACTAATAACACATAGAATGATTAAGTAATACAGTGAAGAAAAGGTTTTATCACAGAAATTTTCTAACAACCAATTAATACTTTCTTTTTTATTCATTTTTAATTTTTGTCGACAATGGTTGAAAAATTATAGGTGTGGTGCTTCTTGTCTGGTTGAAGGATCATAGAGGTGGTGCTTCTTCTCTGTTTGTGTCTGTTTACGATTGATTCTGTGATTTCTTTTTAATTTATTCAATTAAGTTTAGTTCAACTACTTACCAACAAAATCGAATAATGAAAAATGCAAATTAAAAGAACAAGAAAAATATGATAAAGCTAGCTGTAACTGGGCAAGTTTAAAGAGAAGAGTAATCACGGGCTCTGGCTGCCCATTTACTATAAAAAAGCAATCTTGTACTTGGTACTCACACGACAGGAAATGTGCTCTTTCTCTGTCAACCACGAATGGAGGTGTTCTCCTATATATGCCTACCTCTCCCAACACCCTCAACAGGAAATGTGCGCTTACTTCTTTATATACTTAATAAGATAAAAAAAAAGCAAGTGAAGCTATTGGGTTGAAACTAAGGATAGTATACAAGGAGTTTGAGAAATTGCATAAACATATTGAATTTAGATACAATCTAATCACACGAACTATGACTGCTACTATGAAGTTTGGGATGCATACATAAGGGTATGTGAACTATGTTTTAATTATTTCTTATCAATAATATAAAGTAGTGTCTAATTTTATAGAAAGCCTATATGTGATGTATGGCATGTTGGGTTCTTATTTTGCTACTTATTTGTGTTGTAATAATGCTTTGTATGTGTGGATTTGAAAAATTAATCTTAAGATTTAATAGCGTATCCAAGGTTTAAAATTTCGATACGATACGTCTGATACGGGGCGTATCGTATCGTATCTTTTAAAAAAAGATACGGGATATGCATGGAAATTGTGTATCGTCCTTTTTCATGCGTATCAGACCCGTATCGAAGGTGTATCGGGGTGTATCGAAGGTGTATTGGAGGTGTATCGATAGCTTATCGACGAAAAAGATACGACCAAAAATTGAAAAAACGAATAAAGGGAAAAGTAAGATTTTGTCACCCCCCAAATGACTAAAACTCTAAACCTTATTCCTAGAGTGCTAGATTTGCAAAATTTTGCAAGAAACAAGTGTGAATCGTTATTTTTTTTTTTGAAGATTTTTCAAATTTTGAAAAAATATGGTAAAAAATAGGTAATGTTTTTCAATTTTTTATAATATCTTATGATTTATTTTTTCTTGGATGTATAAATTTATGTTAATCTACATTTCTTATATCCAAAATCACATTTTTTTGTGTTATCTATAGATTTATGGAAATTTCATGAGATATTTGGGGAAAATATAGATTAACAAAAAATTTGAAAATATAATTTTTTCTTGCACATAAAGACTAATTATGCTTTAGATCTATAGATTTATCTATCATATCCATAGAGCAATTGAAATTTCTTCTTTAATATATATATATTTTTTATTTGTTATATTTTTTGAATAAAAATAAATATTAATTAATTATATTTTATCATTTGATCACACCAATTGAAATTTCTTCTTTAATAATTTTTTATTTTTATATTTATAGAATTAAAAAATAAATAATTAACTACTTATATTTTATCATTTGATCACAATGATTGAATATATTATGATTCTATGGATCATCTATTATATATTCTACAAGGCAATTGAAATTTCTTCTTTAATAAATATTTTTTGAATATATTATGTAATGTTTATTTATTTTTTATTTTTTTGAAAATAAATAATAAATAATAATTATTTAAATAGTAAATAATTATTAAGTATATTTTCACTTAGAAGTTGTGTTAATGCATATCTTATGGTTGGATAAGCGAGTTGGTTTTTTCCCATCCCATTAAACATTAAAACTTAAGAATTATAATCTATAAATTATAGTTAAGTATAGGATTTTTAATGAAATCATAATTAACTATAATATATTTCTTCATAAAACCATTAAAATATATTAATTTAATGTATATACACCTCATTTAGGTCTTATATTTAGTGTTATTATGTATTTTTATGATTTATTAAAGTATTTATAGTGTTTCAAAGCATATCTATGCGCATCTTAGTTTTTCTCCGATACGCATGCGTATCCAAGGTGTATATCGATACGTCTCTTAAAATTGCCTTTCCGATACACTTGGTGTTTCTGATACTTTAAATCTTGAGCATATCCAAATCTTGTTTCTGTTTCTATAGAATAGAAATTTGCTCATGAGGAACAAATTGCCAAACACTATTATTATTCCCCAACAATCAGAAATAGAATTCCTGTTCTAGAATATATAGGAATTTCTTCAAGAATAGGAACAGGCAGGAGCAATGCCAAACGAGACCTAAGATAATTTAAATTTTTTTTTTTATTTTAGCAAATTCTCTATTTTTAATTCTTCACCTATCTTACATTCCTCTAATTTCTTATACTAATAAGTGTACATATACTTTGCACATGACAATCTTTTATGATGATGGTGATAGTAATAATATGTTTATAAAATTATATATATATATATATATAATTTTATAATTTTATGTCTATAAAAATTATTCTTATTTGTCACACTTATTTTTGCTTAACATGGCAAATATACGATACTAGAGATGTGCCCAAATGTCTTTTGCAATTTTTTTTTTTTGTATTTTCATTCTTTCATGTGTTTTCATCTTTTTCAGTTTTTATTATTATTTAATTATAACATCTAGGATTGACACATTTGACAAAAAAAGTTGAATTGTTGAATCACCACAAAATAGGAAAACAACACCATTTTTGGGTTGGTTTTAAAGTTGAATTAAATTTGTATTTAATTATTCTTTGTCACACTTATTTTTCTTTAATATGGTAAATGAATATAGGATTCAATGAAAGAATGTAAATTAACACCATAAATATAAGACTTAATGAGGGGGTTAAATGAGGAGAAATATAGTAGTCCAAATTACGCTTTGTGCCACTATTAGCGAGGGACCAAATTCAACAATAGGGATATTCTAGTAAAGAATAGGATTCAATGAATGTCAATGGGCATTATATTAAACTTGAAACTTAATGAGAAGGATTTGAATGAGGAGAATGTTATTTTAATTACATTTATATCCATACAATTAGAGTAGGATCTAATTCAAAAATTAGAATATTTTAGTCAAACAAAAGTTCCTCACTACCATTCACCCTTTTAATAGTAGTATAGAGATAAAATATTAGGCTGCGTTTCGAGTTGATGTAAATCAAGAATGGTGTAAAAGTTTACACCAGTTTGACATTGTCCGTGTTTGGAAGGAGAGTGTAATCATGATCGACGTAGAACTCTACTCTAGTTCAATTTTACATACGTTTGGATGGAGTGGAATTTTACGTAGATAATCGATGTAAAACCTAACAAACATAAAGTTTGACAATGATTATTGATGTAAATACTACATCGATTTTATCGATGTAAAACTTTACACTCTTCACCCATTGCGTTTTTCAAAAAGCAACAGTCACTTTCACAGTTCAGTGCAAAACGTCATTGGTACATTGATTCCAAACACAGCCTTAAGTATGCACATGCTTTACACGTGACAAATTTCGATGATGATGATGATAGTATATAATATTTTTCCAAAATTTTCTACCACTTTTTAATATTTCTATCTCTATAAAAATTATTCTTATTAGTCGCGCTTATTATGGTTCAATAATATAAAATATTAGATATATTCCCAAATATTTTTTACATAATTTATATATATTTTTATATTTTTATGTTTTTATCTTTTCAAATTTTTATTATTTAATTCTAACTTCATAGGTTGACACATTTGACCTAAAATGTTGAATTGATCCACCACCAAACAGGAAAACAATTTCACTTTTGAGTTGGTTTTAAATTTTGCATTTTATTTTCATCATCAATAAAAAGTTAAGAACAATTTTTGTTTACCATGTTTACCTTTTAGTATGATTAATATAAAATATTATATATGTGTCCAAATGTTTTCTATAGAGTTTTCTATCTTTTTTTTCATGTTTTTTTTTTGCATTTTTATATATTTTTTTAATTTTTATTATTTAATTATGAGATCAAGTGTTGATACATATGACCTAAAAGGTAAATTGTTGACCCACCACGAGGAAAACAATTTCATTTTTGGGTTGGATTAAATTTTATATTTTATTTCCAACATCAACAAAACAACTATTATTTATCACACTTATTTTTTAATATGATTAATATAAAATATTAGATAGGCGCCTAAATGTTATTTACAAAATTTTTGTACTATTAGATAATGTTTTTTGTGTTTTATATTTTTATTTAATTATTATATAAAGGGTTGACACATTTGACACAAAAGGTTGAATTGTTGATCCACCACCACAAAGATAATTTTTATTTTGGGTTGATTTTAAATTTATATCTCATTCCAAAATCTATATATATAAAGTTGTTTATTTATATTTTAAAAGTTTTTTTTAAAATAGAGGTGTGCTCAATTTTTTATATTTATTATTTATTTTTATTTTACAAGTTTTTATTTAATTATGATATCATGGACTGACCCATTTGACCTTGATGGTTGAATTACTTACTCGCTACCATAATGGTTATTTCATTTTTGGGTAAATTTTAAAAAGCATGTATTTTATATCATTAAAAATATTGGATGTAGATATAATTGATAGAATTTGTTTATTTTTTATTTTGTGTAAAGAATAAATTAAATATAGGATTCAATAAAAGAATGGGAGTTAATAACTAAGTATAAGACTTAATAAGAAGGAATTGAATAAGGAAAAATATAGTAGTTTAAATTACATTTATACCTTCGCAATTAGAGGGGGACCAAATTCATAAATAAGAATATTCTAGTCAAGAATAGGATTCAATGAATATCAATGGGAATTAACAATTTAAATATAAGACTTAATGAGAATACAAAATATAAACAAGAATTTGCACTCTCATACTTTTTACACCAATGCAAATAAATTTGCACAGGCAAACAAACCAGGCCTTATAATCCTTTGTTTCGTTTTACATGAGTAAGTTTCTAAGAAAGAGCATTTGTATACAAAATAATGACATGCATGTACCACTTATACGGGTCAAGAGACTCAGACCCATCACTGACCATGGACCCTGCCTAACGGATCTTGATTCTTGAAGACAAAAAATCTACACGATTAAATGTTTGTGGACAAGTTTCAGCCCAAAAGTGTATATATATAATATGACGAATTATGGGACCCACCATGCAGATTCCACCTGTAAGGTTGGATGTGTGTATGATGTGGTAACATCACCCAAGTACCCAAAAAGTAGAGTAAAGGGCTGACATGGACTGAAGGTAGTCATCAGCACATGGACAATCTGGAGGGTTCTCTATCTATCTGATGGATGGTTTGGATTCATTAACCACAAAGTCTCTCACATGGCAGGAATAGGCGGAGTCCTGTAGAAAAGCAGAGTGATTGAACCACTCAGGCTTCCTATTTCTCTCCTTTCACTTTTATATATAGCTGCTATAAGCTATCCAAAGAATACACATTTCGAATGGTTCAAATCATCCAATTTGAACCTCCTACTAATATAACCCTATAGGTTTTTCTATTTTCCTTTCCTTTGTCTGAGAATATATATATATATAGCCTCGTCTATTGATTCCCAAACTCTCTTTCTCTCTCTCTCTTCAAATCAAAAAGCTCTTTCCCATAGAAAATAGAAAGACTCATGTTTGAGTACATTGATTTTCTCAGTAATCAATGTACTCAAACATTGTATTATTGATTACACAAGCATTGCATTCAGCTAATTCGGACTCATCTGACTAGTGGTTTAGAATTTAGATTGGTCTTAAATATTCTTCAAAGCAAGGTTTTAAAAACTGGCCTGCTTTAGCCACCAGTTTTCAGGTCAGCGGTTTATTTGTCTAGTCCTAACTAATCAATTTGTTATAATATTAAATATCAAAAATAACAAAAATAACAAAAAATAATATTTAAAATATAAAATCGACTTGGGCAGTGGCTTAACCAGCTGAACCAGTGGTTTGCTGATTGAATCAACAGTTTTTTTTTTTTTTTTTTGAAAATTCCGGGCTAAATAGAAAGATGGGTCATCGCAAATGTTGTTAATATATTTGGTAAAGAATATATATATATATATATATATATATATATATATATATATATATATATAAACAAAAATATACATACAAATAAAATATATTGGAAATTTGGAATATATATTTTCTGGAAATATATATCTCATATATTTCAGAATATATATTTTTTTAGATATAAATTTTTTCAGATATTTCGGTTTTTATGTAAAACTGAAATATCTTTATTTAATAGTTTTAAATATAAAATATATTTAAATTAAAACCGAAATATATACTTAAAATTTTAAATAGATTAGGTTTTTCACACAAAACTGAAGTTTTTTGTGCAAATATATCATCATTAACTGGATTTTTTTCAAAGCTTAAACTTAAACAAAACACAAATAAATATATCAACTTGTAACATGCATTAAATTAAAAAATAAATAAATAAATACTAACCTTTGAATGACTGAAGTTGAGACTTTGAGAATGAGACTTGAGCAGTTGAGCTTGAAGGAATGAGGGGGGCGGACCAACCAAGTTAGAGAATAGAAGATTTTAAGAGAAGACAAAAGTGGTCAATAAAATAAAAAATTAGAAACCTTCTAAATTCTAATCTAGGAAAAAAACTAAAAAAGGACACCTAATTGAATTCTAATTGTAATTGCCTAATGGGCCTTCTAGAGTTCTACTTCTAGTAGAAGTCTAGAAGTAGAAGACTAGTAGGAATTAGGAAACTAATCAAACTAGGAAATAGGAACTACCAAACTAGTAGATCTCTAGGTCGGTTCGGGTCGGGTTGGTTTCGGTTTTCACGCAAGAAAACCGAAACCGACCCGATATATCGGTTTTTGTATGTGCCCAACCCGAAACCGACCAATACGGATGAAAACCCAGCCGACTCAGGTTGGGTCAATCTGGGTTGATCGGTTTGGTTGGGTTGGGCATTCTTATGAACAGCCCTAGTAGTGGGCTATCAGAGTCTAAATTCCAGAAAAGATATACTAAAAAAAAGAGAAAAAAAATAAAGGAAAAGCTCTTCAACCACACTTATGTTGGGCTTTTGGAGGGCATTCCCGTACTGATACAGCCATAATCTAGATTCCCCTCTCAACTTGGGGGAGACGTGGAGTGTTGTCTTCCCTGTCTTTTCTCATATAAGTTCTCTCCTCCCCTTTGATGCCTTTGAAAGAATTCTGCCACTTGCATTAAAGCCTTTATTAGAGATCCCGGCATATATATATATATATATATATATATATAAAGATAAGATTGGGAGTTGACAATTTTTAATTGACGTTTCCTGATCCAACCCATCAACCTGCTGCTTCTATGCTTGGGCTTTTCCAGAGTGTGAAGTGTGTCATTAGCCAGCCATTAATTAATTAAACCCACCCAGTTTAACTAATTCTCTTCAAGCTTGGCTCACTTATGAAATGAACCAACCCATTTCATACAGTAAGGAGGACTTCATTTCATTAGACATCTGTGTCTAGTTGTAGCAGTGATCCAAGGGGAAGAGCTGATGAAGAAGAATAAAAGTAGTCATAAGTATGGTGGACCATGAGCAAGATAAGGCGACACCAGTGGAGGTAACTGTTCATGGTGTTATTAGCATCTATGAATAAATGATAAAAGCTTTGAACTTGGGAGTGGATGATCCCTAAAACTATGCATTATCGCCTTTTTAGGAGGAACTGACGTATTCCTTTCACAAGTTGTTGATATAAATTAAATGTCACAACATTTATAGACATCAATTGGGCAATGACCTACTTTTGCCATGAAACATTTAATGGAGATATAATCTCGAGAACATTGTTATAGTTCCCCTTTGAAAGGATAAAAAGTTTGATTGATTATACCCAATGTTTTGTCTCAGTAATCTATCGTCTTGGGAGGGGTGGATTGGATACAGACCTGGATTTTTGATACTTTTTGAGCAAAGTGGTCATCCTGATCAGATTCAAATATCCACATTCTTAAGCTTATCAACTTGAGCTTGAGATTTTACCATTACATGCAGAAGATATATTTCATTATTATTCTATCACTTCACATTTGATAGTTCATTATATTGTTTTTCTCAGCAAGCCATGAACCAAATCAGCTTGGATATTCATTTGTTTCCTCGAGAAGTAGTCATTCCATGTGATTTTGTATAGCTGCAATCCGATTTTGTCTATGAACCAGAGGTAGAAGATTCTGAAAGATGTCTAATCTTTTTAAGATATATATCTCCAACACAAGCTTGTATAGTTGAGTTTGTAATAAGAACCAAGATTATTTATACTTAACATATAATAAGTTTTATGGAACAAATATTAAATCTGAGAGAATTGAAGATTAATAAAGGCTCAGTTTGGAAGGAGTACAACTATAAATACGTACTATGTAAATACATACAAAATATAAGGTTTTGCCCTCTACAAATTTGTATTTGTATTCCTTCAAAACTGAAGAGTACAAATGCAAATATGTACAGCATAAATACATACAAAATAATATAAAATATAAGGTTTTGCACTTTACATATTTGCATTTATACTCCTCCCAGACCAACCCTTAAGCTCGGTTCGAAAAGAATACAAATACAGATATATGATTATATAAAATATAAATATAATATAAAATACAAGGTTTTGCACTCTACATATTTGTATTTATACTCCTTTCAAATGGAACCAAAAACAATTTCTTTTTTTACATGCATAAGGGATTGCTAGTTGATGAGGCAATTAAGTAATTATAGGAGCTGCTACACTAAATGTATCTCTAATGCTTTAACTTGATCATGGACTAGTAATATTCTAATATTCCATAAATAAGGGGGATATTAAACCTATTTCTGGTTTTCTTTAGGCGGCTATGGTTTTTTTTTGGAGGCTATTACATATTACACATTAAAGGGGGATATTAAATTAAGGATGGGGACAGGGTACGTAATTTGTATGTGAGGTCCAGTGCGAAGAACATGCAGTTATGTTGGTTTGAAAACCTTTGGGGTTTGGAGGGATGTTAAATGGACTCCAGAACTTTGTCCACGCCTATTCACAATACACTGCCCCCATGAATTGGGAACATCTCTCTCTGTATGATAATATTATACTGAGGATGAGATGTTTTCATGTATAACTATGATAAATGTGGGCAGAATTCTTGTGGACAAGAGATCCAGACTCTGCTAAATGACCATCTCAACTACTAGGATTATTGGCACTGCAAATTGTACCACGCAGACTGGGCATGAATTCCCTCGTTCATTGTCACAAGTAGTGTAATAGTCCAAATGTTGAGATTGATTATATGACTCCTTAGCTAGGCAGGCCCAAGTTATATATGCCAATAAAACCAAGCCCAACATAGCAAATAGCTTTTTCAGATTAACTAAATACTGAATTTAATTACTACTACCCTCCGGTTTTTGCAATTCTCTTGATTGAAACTGAATTGATACCATCGATTAAGATTGGTTTTGGTTTTTAATCGATTCACATGTGTGATTTCTTGGTTGTTTATATTTATAATATATAAGAGCATTTGCAAAATTTGATATGCATAGTTTAATAGCATATTTGAGCTAAAAAGGTGCCCATGATTTACCATAGAACAGCACTCCAGACATTGCTATTGCTGCACATCGAGAACACCTCTCGTATTTATATTTTACCGTTTGTGGGATATGTTCCCAAGGTTTCATTTGGAAACAATGCAAATATGTAGTGTAAAATGATTTATATAAATTGTAAAATTGGATTAGTTTATTGGTCTGTCATTTGTCAACGTACAAATATAATATTGTCAAACACAGGCAAAAGTGAACCAGAGTCCAAATTTACCCTGAACTGGGATTTACACTCCATTTGCATCATTTCCAAACGCAGCCCAATGTACAACTGTAATGTCTTGTGGATAGGATGGATTCTTTGTGGGTAGGAGATGTGGACCTGAATTGGTCTTCTAAAACAAGGTCTTAGGTCTTGTATATTCATTCATTCACAGAAATTTCCCTTCTTTTTTCTATTCTGTCATTTTGTGTTTGTATTTTCCTTTAGGTGATGGGAGAAGAAATATATGATCTTCTCAAATTTCAAGTCAATAAACTCAAAGAAAATACAAACACAAAATAACAAGAGGGGAGTTGGTGTTGTTGAGAACATGTCTATGCATAGATTTCTTGATGTAGCTTTTGGAGACTGACTGTAAATTTTGTATCCCTGTGTGGGGCTGATTGAAATCATGTGTAGGTTCCGTTCCGTTCTACATTGTTTCATTGTTTGAGTTAGGTTGAGCTTATGTGGGTGGTGGGCGGGTGGGGGCTGATTGTTCATTGCAGTGGAGCTTTCCACGTTATTGTTTTGATGGGCTGGATTCGTGGGCCTTTTTTGATGTCTGGGCCCATTTGTAGACTAGAGGTGTGAAGAGATTAGTGTTCATAACAATCCAATGGGGGATTGTAGCGGGCATTGAAAGTTGAAACCAAACCACTTCCAAGTTCCAAGCCTCAAATCTTCTCGTACTCAATTTCTCAAAAGTTCCTTGTTTTCTTATCCCCACTGCTAATCTCACTTTATATGCTCTCTTATGAGTTATGTCACTATCCCGTTTAATGACAACCCATTTGTCTTTTCTCCTGATATAAAACTCATAAAAGAATTACAGAGAATTAATTTTAAAATTAAAAAAATTACAATAAATAAAAAAATCAGAAATATTTTAATATATTATGCTCCTGATTCTGATCCCAAACCAATTCCTGCTTTTGGACGCTAGATGATGAAACCCTACCATATCAATTCTCATGAGAAATTGGGAAACCATGACGAAATGAATAATATATGTTTCATAGCCCAAAGACTACACCAATTCCAATTCATGCATAGCAATTATATGAACCAAGCAAGGGTATTGGGGTTTTATCCCTACTGCTATCCCAAGTCTATAATTCCCTAGCTCAGCTGTAGTTACAGCCAATTTTGTGTAATGCAAATTACCATTTGAACGTGATTGCTGTTCAGCCTTTTTGGCCGTGAAACCAATGATAATGTTCCACACCAGTAATAAATTTATGGACCCTACTGTAAAAGGTAAGGATCTCTTGTATTTTATTATGGAACCAATGATAATCGTTGCTCTACTAAGAATCATGGTAGCTAGGCTTTAGAGACAACATGTCTGAATCCTAACAAAGCTTATTAGCTATCTGATCCTCCGGCTAAGTCACCGTAACTGTCCGTCCAAGTTCATCTTCCGAGTTCCGGTGATGATGGGATCGCCAAAATCAGCCTTTCACCCTCTACATTCCCCACACGATACGATATATACATGTACAGGCTTCAAATCCTCTAGTCTAATGTTGCAGATCTGGACCATACATCCTAAAAGGTGTGGTGCAAATTTCTCTCACTCCTTTTATGATTCAAGCTAATCTATAGTTGACCAGTAGTCGTTTTTCATCCTTAAGGCTATGTTTTAGTTTGAAGGAAAATATAGGGAAAAGAAGGGAAAGATAGGGAAATCAATACAAGGATTGTAAAGGTATCCCTACCTTTCCCTCCCTTTTCCTATATTTTCCTTCACGGTAGACATTTTAACAGAGGAAGAAGGTTCAACCTTGGATTTGGCTGTATAGAACATGGCAGAATCAGTGTTGGTGTTAGGAATTAGGACTGGCTGGGCCAAGGAGCCCAAAAGGGTAGAAGACTGGTGAGGTGAATGTGTAATTAATGGAATAAGGTTCAGTCCATTACACAGGTAAAGTCTACAGCTTAGCCTGATAGCTATTCCTTCCCCTTCGAAGTCATTCAGCTACAAAATCGAGATACAGACGAGTTAAGTGAAATTTGAGAAAGTATTAGCTGAATTTGATGAACTGGCTCTTTAATTCTTTATGGCTTCGTTTGTAGTGTTCGAAGTCATTCAGCTACAAAATCGAGATATAGACGAGTTAAGTGAAATTTGAGAAAGGATTAGCTGAATTTGATGAGCTGGTTCTTTAATTCTTTATGGCTTCGTTTGTAGTGTTTTTTCATGCAGTTTGTTGGCTATTTACAAGTTTGGCAGACTGCAATTTGATCTTTTCTTGTTTGACTTGCAGTAGATTTAGCTGCCAAAAGCCGATATACCGAAAAGATGGGAGAAATACAAAACGGACAATTTTCAGGAATCTTCAAATGAACCTTTTGTATTTTTTTCTATTTGTCTTCGCACAGAAAGACACGCCTTAACCAAAGGGCTTCAGACCGCTCAGATCTTAATACAAAAGCTCAATGCATCTTTTGACTGTCATAATTACTAGAAGATCTTTTCAAAAAGACTTGTCAAATGGCCCCTATATCTTTTTTTCTTCTTTTTCTTTTTACCTTGCCAAAACCCAGAAGCCAGAAGCCAGATTAATTGGTTCAGGTTCTAGGAGAGAAATTCCCTGGATTAATAGGGTGGAAATGGAATTAGGACTTGGCAGAGGCTTAACTGTAGTGTTTTTTTAACTAAGTCTCAGTTTAAAAAGAGTACAAATACAAATATGTATAGTATAAATATATACAAAATACAAGTTTTTGCATTCTACATATTTGGCTCAGTTTGAAAGGAGAACATATACAAATATGCAGAGTGTAAAACCTTGTATTTTGTATATATTTGTACTGTACATATTTGTATTTGTACTCTTTCAAAACTGAGCCTAAGGATTAAAAGAATGAATAAAAATTGAAACTCGACATTTACAAAGTTTTTCGATTTTCCTTTATTTATTCAATTTTCCAAAGGCTGGAAATTTGAGAATAATAGGCTTTCATTTATGTGTTTAAGAAGATTTCTGAAATTTCTAAAGTTGGGCTAGTGAACTGAATTTCACACCATGGAAGTGGAAGTGGAATTTAATTTTTATCAAATTTTAGCTTATTTTGTTTAGTTGCAGTACAAATGAAGTAAATTAAAACATGAATCAGAATAAAGTAAAATCCAAAATAAAATTAAATGAGAATTTATATTTTTTATATTTGCACTCCCATACATTTATACTAGTGCAAATAAAATTATAATTGAACAAAACACAACCTAAGCTGATAAAGAGAGGTTTACCAAACTATGGAGCTGGTTTGATTTATAACCAATGAATTACTTATTGCTTTAGCTTTCAGTGAATAAAGTAATTCAGTTGGAGGGGAGGCTGGGAGCTCTCTACTTACTGAAGGACAGGGTGGGGTGATTACACCCTAAATATTTCATCCATTAAAAGACACAGCGAAAAGTAATTTCCTTAGTTGAGCCAATTGAACTGTTATCAATCAGCTCACAGAAGTGCAACGAATAGATCCACATGAACCTACAATTTTGATAACTGTGTTGGGGTAGCTTTATTTGTTACGTAATCTCTTCTCTGAAGTCCCAGATCAAGATTCTCTGCATCTGTAAAAATCTGATACAAGCAGCAAACATTGGGTCAAAGGTGCAAGAAATCTTCCTTACTGTATTTGGGGCCCAAAGGGCCCAATATATAATCTGTTGGTGATTCTCTATTAATAGGTAGGGCTGTCAACAGGTAGGGTCTGGGTCCGAACAGGCGAACAGGTTCAGAACCGACGGAAGGTTATACTGTTTTAATAATCAGAATCAAATAAACCCCTATAAGCTCTGTAATTTTAAACCTAAAACCGAATCAATCACTTTTCAAGACATTCGAGTCTAATCCAATGGACAGAATTGTAAGAAACATGCTGAAAAGGACAACATATTACAAAAGGAATATCTTTAAAATTCATACCAATGAAATAAATGGTACGCTGATTGCTGATTGAAAATGAGCTCAGTCACTGCTCACAAGACCTTTAGCATCCTCACTCCAGTCAAAGTCACTAATAGCTTCTTCACAAGACCTTGAGCTCACAACTCTTTTTTTGGTTATATATGTAGGGAATAAGATAGGGATGGTAATTTTCTCCATACCCGAAGGGGATATGACTTCTCCAATCCCATTGGATCGGGGATGAGGATTGTTTTGGTGAGGCAGGGACGGGATGGGGATTGAGGTCTCCACTCTATCCCGATTTCGATTATATATATATAAATATATATATTAGATGTTATTTATATTAAATATATATTATTATATTATTTATGTTATATATATTTGTATATATATCAAAACATATTTAAAGCATTATTTATAATTTAAATTTTTTATTTGTTTTTTAAAAAAATACTGTTATCTAAAAAAAATTTGGGGATTTAGGTCCCCATCTAGGATTAGAGGTGGAAGACAAATTTTATCCCCGACGGGAATTAGAGACGGAGATAAAGTTAATTTCAAAATCAGGGTTTGGAATGGGAAATAAGATCCCGCCCTGATGCCATTCCTAAAACAAGACAAAAATATCAGCCGCACATCGGTTACCTGCCGATTGCTGGCTTGCCGTGCTTCCACAATGCTT